>NC_142934.1:106627889-106677889 GCF_046866305.1 Octopus bimaculoides | reverse complement strand
TATATATATATATATATATATATATATATATATATGTATATATATATATATATATATATATATATGTGTGTGTATATATAAAATATATAGTTTTAGGGAAAATAACCAATTTTCAAGAACTCATCGATGAAAATCCACTATCACATATAGAAAAATTAATAATTAAAAGCACAATAAATGAGTATAATATAAAGTAAAGTAAATATCATAAGATAAATATAATAAAAAGATTACACGTGTTTCATATATAGTTGAAATTTACAAGAAACAAAAGACGAAGACAAGTGTATATATATATATATATATATATATATATATATATATATATATATATATATATATATATATATATATATATATATATATATATATATATATATATATATATATATATTTTAAGTACCTTGTTTACCAACCACGTGGTTCCGGGTTCAGTCCCACTGCGTGGCACCTTGGGCAACTGTCTTCTACTATAGCCTTGGGCCGACCAAAGCCTTGTGAGTGGATTTGGCAGACGGAAACAGAAAGAAGCCCGTCGTATATATATATATATATATATATATATATATATATATATATATATATATATATATATATATATATATATATATATATATATATATATACATATGTATATATGTATGTATGTGTGTGTATGTTTGTGTGCCTGTGTTTGTCCCCCCCAACATCGCTTGACAACATGTTTGATATATTAAAATATTGTTTGCGTGTGTGTACACAAATACACACACACATATGTGTGTTTGTGTGTATATATATGTGTGTGTATACATTATATAAATATAAATATATATAATATAGACTCATTATATAGTATGTTTTACGTTTATGTGAGCATATATATATTTACTATACACTGTAGAAATGTTAATGTGCATAAAATATATATTATACATGTGTGTGTATATTATATATATATGTAGAATATGTGTATGTATATATATATATATCATATATATATATATATATATATATATATATATATATATATATATATATATATATATATATATATATATATCATATATAATATATATATATTTTATATATATTATATATATATATGTATATCATATATATTGCATACTGTATATATGTTTATATATAGTATATCGCCTTATATATAAGTATATGTATATATACATATATAAATGTTATAAATATCATATATATTAATATAATTATTTTAATTATTCCAGCCCATGTCTATGTTATCTAATTGTTCCAGCATCAATTTTGAGATCCAGGGAATTATGAATCTTGAAAGGCATTAAACTATAAAACATTAAAACCTCTCTGAAAATATGTTAAACTTTCTCGAATCTTCGTATGTAATAAGTGCAAAAACGTTCGCGTAGAGATTCAAACTTATGTATGTGTTCACACGCATACATCAAAATGCCGCAGATCCTCACACTTGTGCTTGCACACTTGTATATGTGTGTGCATACACGTGTATATCTATACCTAAACAGATACAGATATCTTTATACCTACATTTATACATACATACATACATACATACATACATACTTGCAAAGAGATACATACATACAAGCGTAGCTCAACAATATTACATCAGACTAAGGCTGACTAAAGAAGGCTGTTGGAGCTATCCTCTTACAACAAAACAATATCTCGCAAAGTATTCGTAGTACCAGTGCTGGCACTAGAATTTAGGATACCTGAATGGTCCATCGAGAGAATTTATGCCCTCGACATTAAAACCTTAAGATTCTGACATCAACTAGAAACCCTCTTCAGAAACAGTGGTATTGACTGGCTGTACCCCAGAAGGGACGAAGGAGGTAGAATTTTGAGATCATTGTAGACAGTCTTTGAAGTTGTATAGTATTTCTTAGGTAGCACAAGCTAAACAACAGCAGTAAAAATAAATCTATAAACCTAGTATTGAAAAGTGAAGAGAACAACATCTTATGAATTGTCAGTAAGATCTTCAGAAACTATTCGTTTCCTGTCGATCTCCAGAACGCTTGGACTAACCTATCTCAGAGAAGACTTGGATTCGAAATGCTTCTCTTCCCGAAGACTCAAATACGTCAGTAGTATCGACTTGAAACACGACCTTTCTTGCGTTCGCGATCGCTACGTCACACTTCGAAGGCTATGCCTTTGCAATCCAAGAAAAGGAGATCGCTACTAAATAGCTAATCAACAAAAGAGACAGTGAAACCCTTGGAGACCCAAGAGGAAACCGGAAATTTCGACAGTTACATCGCTGTTACATTTCAGCAGCATTCCCTAAAATATGACATCAAGGTACTACCTTCGGATGTGACACGACTGTCGCTAAAGTAGTATACAATACCATCCGTAATAACCACCCTTGGATAAATATACAAGGTATCCTTGTTATTGAATACGTACATAAACATGGGCACAAGGAATAATATCGGAACATTCCCATCAAATCTTCTACTGAGTCCAAATACAGCAGGCGGGATTTTGTTGTATGGGTTACACAAGAAAAAGTATGTTATGTTATAGAGGTCAGATGCTCTGTTGATATGAATGTCTTTTCTAAAATCAAAGAGAAAGAGGATAACAACAGATAACTGCTTCGAAACCTCCAGCTTCTCTATCCAGATTATAAATTTACATTTATATCAATAATAATTGGTGCACTTGATTTTATTAGTAAATGCCTAAGTGCCAAGCTGTAATAGGCTAGGGTTTTCATAGAAAGAAATCAACCAGCTAAAATGTCCATTACAAATACATTCTGTAGCAGTTCAATAAAAATATGTAAGACTTTCCTCATGTGACATTGGTTTTATCTACATTCGAATGATGGAGTTTTGCACCTTTTAGAAACAAGCTCCTTCCTTCGAGGATGACCTCAAATAATTAAAAATTGAGGACATACATACAGACATATATACATACATACAATAAACTACAACCGGTTCATGTCTAAATTTCAACGAAAGGTTTATGTGGATTAGAAACCTACTCTTTCTCCATTTGTGAGACATTTGAGAAATATATTTGGAAGAACATAGATAAATAAATAAATACTTATAACTATTAAAGATACGTAGTAGAATATTTATTGGGGTACAGTTGAATTATGTCAGAGACCAGGTTGCGGTTACTACGATGAAAATGTTGACACAAAATTATAAATGCTTAAGTGAAGCTAACGGTCGTCGTATGTTTTTGAATGGCTAATATGTATCTTCCACGCAGCTATTGCCTCAGTTTCAACACACAGTCGTAGATCAAATCACTTGACTGCCGAGTACACCTCCGAAATATTTATAACTAATAATGTCGAAACTATGGGCCTTCGCTGAAATAACTTTTATATATATAAGGAATTTTTTATGGCAATAGTAACAATATATTGATTTATTAATGAACATAGATTGTTAAAAAATATAACTGTATATTTTGAATATAAAAGGAAGAAACAGTACACATACACAGTAAGATATGCAGAAAACAAATTAAGTAACAGAAGTGAATTGAGATCACGCTCCATTGCATCTACTACGCTTAATTTCTCAGTTGGTAAACAACCTTATAAATCAACAAGATGTGGACAGGACTGTTTTCGTTATTGTAACCTAGTTGTGAAATCTCTTATTAACTTTGCTTTATAATGCACGAGCTTTGTTAAATGAACAGCTGTTAGCAGACCCAACCCATTTAATACCAAATTGCCCGAGAGCGCCCACTGGCTCAATGATAAAATCTTCTTCTTCTGGAGTCATCTAAATTATAATCTTGCATCGAGGTTCCGTGTTAGTTTATGTTCTAAACTTCAATTTAATCGTGACAGTTATTTAACTTAAATTCTTCATAATTTTCAAAATCAATAGAAACAAAAGTAGTACATTTCAGTGAAAATATAGTAACAGAAAGGAGACATTCGACCAATTAGCTGAAGTAGTTAAAAAAGAAACACACACAGACACAGACACACACACACACATACACACACATACACACACACGTACATACTTACACATGTTTGTATGTATGTATGTATGTATGTATGTATGTATGTCATTGTTCAGTTTTATTTCAAGATTTCTTACCAATAAAGAGTCAGTTTCTAACCTAGATTCAAGGCCCCTTCATTGGAATTTCAACATCAACAACAGGGTATTTTTGTATGTATGTATGTGTGCAAATTTGTATGCCTTGCTTTATGTATGTATTTCATGTATATAGTTGCATATCAGACATGCTCATATATATTTAGATGATAAACTTCTGGAAAGGTTTTACAGATTTTTACAGTTCCAGTGATGGATTGGATCTGTAACCTTTGAATTAGCTTTCTCCTTTCTTGTTTTGAGAAGCCTAATTTCCCAAGATTGGTATTTAGGCAGTGTGTTCCATATCCCGGTGCCCCAATAATTCCAGGTATAAACCTGAACTTATAATCTGGTCAGAGTAACTGCAGATTTCTCAATAGCTCAGTATATGTATGTATGTATGTATGTATGTATGTATGTATGTATGTATGTATGTGCGTGTGTATGTATGTATGTATGTATATACGTTTGTACGTATGTATGTCATTATTCAGTTTATTTCAAGATTTCTTGCCAATAGAGAAAGAACTGGTTTCTAACCTAGATCCAAGTTTCCTTCAATGGAATTTCAACATCAACAGGGTATGTATGTATGTATGTATGTATGTATGTATGTATGTATGTATGTATGTATGTGCAGATTTGTCTGTTTTATATATGTATTCTCATGCATATAGTTACATATCTAGACATGTTCATACATATTTAAATGATAAATTTCGGAAAGTTTTACAGATTTTTACAGTTCCAGTGATGGATTGGATCTAAGAGGCCAGAAACTGGGCTGGTGAAATTGCATTCTCCGACAACCACTTCTGACTCTTTCCGGAGGTATTGCAAAGCGCTGAATCCTACTACAACAATCCCTTCCCGCCAAGGTTTGACCACAGTCTCCAGTAGCTTCACATAGTCGTCTGAAGTGAGCCTAACGTCCTGTTCAAAGCTATGGGGTGGAATGACATGACCCTCACGATAGACACACCTACAGACTATCAAAGTTTGGGAGGAAATTGGTTTCCATGATGTCCAAGTCACATTTTACAGCGTTTACAGTGTCCATAGAGTATTGAGCAGCAGTCAAGATGTCGGAATTTTGATACCCGGAGCGAATCATCCTGATACAGGAAACTCTTTCCCAATATTCAAATGGTTTCCAATCCTCCACGTCCTCCGCTAACTTTTTCTAAACTACAACTTTAATATTTATGCTTTCTAACATTGTTGACTGTTCACCAATACATCAAGCTGTTCCCTGAAAATAGCAAACGAAAATAAATCATCAAATTTATCCCGAACACTCTGTATTTATGGTTCATATAGAAGAAATCTTCATGGTAATATATCTGAAACCTTGTATATAATATGATTACGGCAACCTAACATATTCCATTTTTTCGCTTTTACTGTAACTGGTTTTAGTTTTTACTGTAACTAGATTTTACTTCTATTGTAATTGTTTTCTGCAGACGACCACCAGTCTCTTCGTATTCTAGCGATTGTTTTCAATTATAAATGATTTTTTTCGTTTTTTTTTCGCCTTTTTTTGTTTTTGTTTTTCCATTTTCCCAGAAGTTTCTGAATCAGTCAACTTTAAGAAGAATGACATGAAGACGCCTTATGAGTCGATGGAGACAGATTAGATTTGAAAAATAACACTGTTTGTAGTCATTAATTTTATTGCTTTGAAGCACTTCTGCCAAACAAGAAGAGATAAATGATGCGGCTTATTCGCATTGTTCAACATACCGCAAACATGAGGGCATGTAACTATGGCCTTAGCTTTTCACCAAGAAAATTTTGTGGTGGCAATGCAGTGTGGTGACATAGCAATATTGACTGGGGTTGGCGTTTGAAACGGGAATCTGAAATAGAGGCTGCTATATGTAAGTAAGGGGGTAAGGATGGGTGTCAGGAGAGGAAGATTAAGGAGAATGCAATGAGGTTTTATTGCAAAGAAAAAAGCAAATGGGGTTTTGGAAGAAACAAATAGAATATGTAATGATGGTAAAAAGGAAAGGTAAAACTGATTAAAAATCAAGATAAGAAAAATATGGAAAAGGCTGGGAAATTGATTGAAACTATTTGTGAATATGAGGTCGAAGGGAAAGAGAGTGCCTGTGTTTGTGTGTGTGTGTGTGTGTGAGAGAGAGAGAGAGAGAGAGGGAAAGGGAGAGAGAGAAACTAAGAGAAAGAGAAATATAGGGAGAGAAGAGGAGAGAAATTCTGGCGATTTAGATAGAAAAGAACAAGAACAAGAAAACAGACGGTAAAGGGGGAAGAGGAACTGAAGAAAATATAAATAATGAGCAAGGAAAAAATCTTGAGGAAAAAGAAAAGGAAACTAGAAACATAGGAAGAATATAGTGTGTGTATTAATAAGGAAATATAACGGGGATGGAGTGGGGAGGATGAAAAAGTGAGAAGAATGATAATAGTGGTGATGGTGGTGATGGTGGTGGTGATGGTGGTGATGGTGGTGATGGTGGGAGTAATGGTGAAGTTTAATACAAAAGCCAAGATTCGATATTTAACAAAAACCTTCTTATTCGTATTAAATGTTTATAAAAGACGGTAAAAAGCAATGAGGCACGTCAAAGGTCCACGAACAAATATTTGACAAGGTTGGCTGACCTATTTCAGAATTAATTACACCATAATAACTGTTTTTAGCTGGAATTAGTCGCTCCATTGGCTGCAGTATTTCAACCAATTCTAATATAAAAAGTAATTTGACTGCATTTCTGCAGACTTGTCCTCCTCCTTGTCCTCTTCTTCTTCCTCCTCCTCCTCTTCTTCTTCTTCCTCCTCCTCCTCCTCCCGATCTTATCTCTATCTTACTTCACTTCCTTTGGAGCCAGTACTGGCATAGTGGCTTTTTTCTTTAGTTGCCAATTGAAACGGCATCGTTCAACAAAGATCTATTTATATAAATTTTTAATAGTCATTTGACAATAACCTTTGAAAGCTTAGGATAAATTTGAAAATCGACTTCTCTCTTTTTTTTTTTATGGCATAGCAGCGTAGACAAGGCATTTGCTTATATTGTTTTAAAACGAATTAAAAACGTATTTCGAATTTTTGCCAATGTATTTCCTTCTCTTATACTTATTGATTTATAAAATCACTGGGTAAATAATCTTACTACTTCCATCCGAAGCGAAATTATCCTTTGAAGATGTACTTTTTATCAGTTAAATGTTTAAAAAAGTAGAGACACAAGAAAGTAATGAATTTCAATTAAAATGAAATTTATTGTCGGTAGAAATATATAAATATCCTATATACCTATATATATATAGATATACAATATATATATATATATATATATATATATATATATATATATATATATATATATATATATATATACATATATATATATATATATATATATATATATATATATATACATACATACATATGTATGTGTGTATATAGATAGATACATACATACATACAAACATACATATACATAGATTGATACGCTTTATATTTGTTTATGGATAAACATATTGACAATAAGTATCATGAGTGATGATAAATTATATAATATAGATGGAAAGATGGCAAATTATCCGAGTCTTTAGTGCTTTGGATAGAATACCTTCAGGTTCCCTGCACTCCATTCATCCGTCCGTCCGTCCGTCCGTCCGTCCGTCCGTCCGTCCGTCCCTTCGTCCATCCGTCCATCCATTCATCTCTCTATCCATCCATTCATTTGTCATTACATACATATACGAACACAAACGTGCGTGCAAGTTGTGCGAAGCTACATACGGGATTCAATCGCTGTTTCGTGCAAACATGCGAATATAAATTGAAATTGCATAATATTGAGATATATAGCAAAAACAAAAGTAAATGTCATTGAAAAGAATTCAAAAATATTAGTTGGTGTGCCACGTGTTAATTGAAATTTTTCAAACACAGCTCGGAGTGAAAGGAACGACAGAAAAAGAAAATAAGTTACATAGGCACGAAAACATTATAAGCAGTTTTAAAAGCAACACTTCAGAGAAAAAAACACACTATTAATATTCAATTTTATTTTGACTTTACCTGAAATGCAAACAAGGTGGCAGAGGCTTAACATCGACCCTGACTGTCTTCAAATGGCATATCATATCACTTCGGCAACATCTTTTAAGCACTAAGTGTCGTAGTGGATTCCTTGACCAAGTTTCCACACACGAGAGGCAGATAACATCGTGAGACTTGGAAAGCAGCAACATTCCTTATTTGATAACCTTAAATACATGCCCAAAGAAACCGCACGACCCTACCGAAAAGCATCATCAGATGAAAGGCTGGACGTATATCAGCAGAAGACATGCATGGATATGTCCGCAGAAAGATCCGGGATGACAGTAACACTGATAATCAAAACAGTCTATCATGGGCCAACAACCGGATTACTAACTCCTACTTTGAAGAGTATGCGTTTGCAATTCAGGAAATACCTGATGTCCAAAAAAGACAGAAGCGCAGGAAAAGCATCAAAATGTGATAACTGTTATAGACTTTGTGGAGTTAACACCGAATATATCATCCACATCATAAGCAGTTGTCCAAAAATGTCATCACGGTATTATCTACCGATGAGACATGATGTTGTAGCTTAGGCACCGTATAATGAGATCCGTCGGAAGGATAATCCTGTTGTGCCTGTAATTCAAAGGATCAGCCTTGTCACACTGTGTCACGCTGAATATCCCCGAAAACTACGTTAAGAGTACACGTGTCTGTGGAGTGCTCAGCCACTTGCACGTTAATTTCACGAGCAGGCTGTTCCGTTGATCGAATCAACTGGAACCCTCGACGTCGTAAGCGACGGAGTGCCAACAACAAATATCCTCTATTATATTCTTTCATACTTTATTTGGTGACTTTTCAACCATTTATTGATTGTATCTACTCTCATCAGATTTGTTTGGCCGTATCTGCTTAAAACAAAAAGTCTTAATCAAACCCGTCAATGTAAAAATGATACTGTGGCACCTTTACATATATCTTCATCTGCATACCCCACCCTCTGTATACAACTGAGTAAAATCTCAGCAGTCGCACAGCTTGATGTTTGTTCTTTACTTAGATGACTGCGATAACCTTATTTTTTTAGGTGCTACTCTTGAAATTCTATTGATTAGTTATTTGATATAACAACTTTTTTCTTTCTCTTTTTTTTTTGTCGTTCCCTTTTTTTCCCCTCTCTTTCCTTTTTTTCTTCTTGACGTCTTTACCAAAGAAGAACATTAGCAGGTGCGTTATCGAAAAACAACGGAAAGTCGACCGTGGAAGGTATAAAAGAAAAACAAATGATAAACAACGCACCGCAACCGCCAAGCGAACACATTGTCAACATCAGTAGATTTCTTATATCTATAGTAATATATTTTCAGTTAAAACGAACAGGTGTCGTAAGTTTTGGGTCAGTAAATTGAAAGCTTTGTGGTTTGTTTGCGAAAGCATTTGTTTTGTTTGATAATATTGCAATACCTTGCATTGATGTTCACTTATAATATCCACAGAGAAACCATATGTATCAGAACCCTTCTATACCTTCACGTCACTAGGAATAAAGATATGGGGGAGGGAGGATTCTTATACATACTGTTTCGCAAGGAAATACAACAATAGATTTATAACCAAACATAATAACTTGTATAACAAAGGAGCTGCTGTATGTTACTCGACTTGCTAAGCATAATTTGAAAGGTGTTCCAGCCACGGCTATCCCGTATTTTTGGGGATACCAAGAACTTACTGTTCAAAAAATTCTTTCCCTTTTGTTTTTAGATAGCGAGGTGTGACTCGTGGCTACCATTTAGCTACCATTTCGAGTGACCGCGCGCGGGTTGCTTCGGTGATGCGATCATATTTTAATTTGGTTTGGTGACAGATGCACAAATATAATTGTTTTGCTTCTAAAGTAGTCTGGCGGAAGCGCATATAATGATGATATAGTTGATCGGATCCATTGCAACATGTTAGATCCTGAAGGCGGCGAGCTGGCCGAATCGTTAGCGTGCCGGACGAAATGCTTGGTAGTATTTCGTCCGTCTTTACGTTCTGAGTTCAAATTCTGCTGAGGTCGACTTTGCCTTTTATCCTTTCGGGGTCGATAAATTAAGTACCAGTTGCATACCGGGATCGATCTAATCGACTGGTCCCTCCCCACAAAATTTCGGACATTGTGCCTAGAGTAGAAATGAACGCTGAGCAGTATTTCGTCCGTCTTTACGTTCTGAGTTCAAATTCCGCCAAGGTCGACTTTACCCATCTTACTTTCGGGGTCGATAAAATAAGTGCAAGCTGAGCGCCAGGGTCGATGCAATCGACTTACTCCTCCCCCGAAATTACTGGTTTTGTGCCAAAATTGAAAATCAATATATTACAGACACTTATTTTATCGCGTCTGGAGGAATTAAAAGCCAAGATCTCTGCGGGTTACTAACTCAGAACATTTACGTAACTAAATGCTGCAATGCATTTAGTCTCGTACTATACTGTTTCAGCTTCTCCATCATCCCTTCACAATTATAAACATTAGTTTTTAACGTAGGCACAAGCCTCAAATCGTTTTAATCAACCCCAGTATTTGATTAGTCGACCCCGGATACATTTTAACGCAGAACATAATCTTTTCTACTATAGGCACAAGGCCAGAAATTTGGGATAGGGGAATAGTCGATTATATCGACCCCAGTGTTTCACTGCTACTTAATTTATCGACTCCGAAAGGATGAAAGGCAAAGTCGATCTCGGCGAAATTTGAACTCAGACTGTAGCAGCAGACGAAATACACTAAGCATTTCGCCCGGCGTGCTAACGATTCTGCCAGCTCGACGTCTTTTTAACGCAGAACATAAGATGTAACTGAATACCGCAAGATAGTTGTTCTTCACTCTACTCTTTCGGCCAGTCCACCGTCTCTATCACCAGAGCTCTAACAATATGAAAAATCCGATGACTTGTGGCTCTAGTGAAAGCACTTATGGTTAATTTATATAATATATACAGCAATTAGTTACTGTGCTATTGTAACAAATCTATGCCATCAGGACACTCTCCTGGTTTTAAACTGCAACTCGATAGTGTTTCAGTGACTTTCTTAATTTATGGTACAAAGCAAAGTCCCTTCTCGAGCCACATAGACTCTTGAGGGTCGGTTTCCCAGTTTCCATGGCGTATGTATTCTCCACCGGGACGGGACGCCAGTCCGTCGCAAGATTACTCATTTTATATACGATGGGCTTCAAACACAAGTCATTCTCAAGGCTTTGATCTTCTCGGGGCTATAGTAGAAGACACTCGCCCAAGGTATCACGCAGTGGGACTGAACCCAGAATCATGTGGTTGCAAATCGACCTTTTTAAGCACACAGCCAAACCTATTCAATATTTTGATCTCCTTCGGGCGGCCAGCTGGCAGAAATACGTAGCGGTATGTCGTCTGCCACTACGTTCTGAGTTCAAATTCCGCCGAGGTCGACTTTGTCTTTCATTCTTTCGTGGTCGATAAATTAAGTACCAGTTGCGTACTGGGGTCGATCTAACCGACTGGCCACCCCGTCCCCCAAAATTTCTGGCCTTGTGTCTAGTGTAGAAAATAATATTTTGATCTCCTTTGATATGTTACACTCTATGATAACAGAATCAATCAATTGCAAGACAACCTGTCATCATGCCATTATTCATAATAGGAACTAAAACAGTTCAGATACACATTTGTCTCGAATGCAGAGATATATTTACTCGAAGGTCATTCTTATTAGCATATCAATACAACGAGTCTACATTTATGAACGTGGTCAAAGGATTAAACTGTTCCTTTACCGGCACATTCTTCACACGTGTCTTTTCGTCTAGATTCGAGATTTGATCAATACCCTACCATTTTGTTTAGAGACTGCTTCAGTCTATTTGAACAGATTTCGCAGTTGCTCAGTAACGGTATATGTTGATGTTATAAATTGGGACGATATCGATGGATCGAGTCGCAGCAAAGGTCACATTTGTTTATATATTCAACACAGGATTTTTGTCAACCCGTTGCCAGGTCGCTAATTTATTTTGTTGTTGGTTTAATTCAAATACCTTCCGTAATTTTCCCAAGTAATGTCAAAGTCTGTCGCTAATTTGTTTTTCCTGAATGTTTACTTATTTTTGTTTGTTTAAATGTTTTATCAGAAGTCTTTTCCCCCGAATATATAAGATTTGCTTTCGAGAATAAACTTTTAAAGTGAAATCATTTAAAATTTAATCAATAAACATAATAGTAAGTTTTAAAACAAACTTTGTATATCTGACTGTAGAATTATATTGTGAAATGATATAAAGTAGGCGTCCAATAAAAGTTTAAAAAAAAAAAAAATTATGCCATGTGAATTAATGGTGGTACTCCAGCATGACTAAAATGTCTGATGGAAGCAAATAAAAAATGTATTATATTTCAAAATTAATTTTGAATTAATATATTTTCATTAAGATATTCCATCTCTTAATTTTCAAAGTCAAAGATCAAAAAGGATCATCAAAGAAAGCAGTATAAACACAATTAGATAAACTTTTCTACGCTAGGCATAAGGCCCGAAATTTTGGGGAGAGAGGGCCAGTCGATTAAATCGACCACAGTACGCAACTGGTACTTAATTTATCGACCCCGAAAGGATGAAAGGCAAAGTCGACCTCGGTGGAATTTGAACTCGGAACGTAAAGACAGACGAAATACCGTAAAGCATTTTGCCGCCGTTACACGATTAAATAATAAATAGTTCCTGATTGTGGTACGTGACCATAAATTTTGAGACTAGGGTGAGTAGTTCATACCATTCAATCCCAATATCTGACGGGTACTTTCTCGAATTCCGAGAGATGTACTGTAAAGTTGATCTCAGTCTGAATTGAACCTTGAACATAAAGAGCCGGAACAGATGCTCAACATTTTGGTCTGGTTAACAAGAAATTGTGGAACGTTGCATGGAATGCCGTGGAAGGAGAAAATTGTAATGTACAATCTAAGATAAATGTTACTTGATAATTCTTTCTAATTTGAGGACAAGGCCAGCAATTTTGAGGGCAGGGGGCAAGTCGATTACAGTGATCCCAGAACTTAACTAGTATTTATTTTATCAACCTCGAAAAGATAAAAGGCAAAATTAACCTTGGTGGAATTTGAACTCAGCACGTAGAGAATCAGAGGAAATGCTGCTAAGCATTTTGTCCAACGCGCTAATGATTCTGCCAGTTCGCCGCTTTAGTGTTATTTAATAATAAAATAAATATGCAAACCAACTGTTTTAACTTATTGGATATACAGGATCATATTGCTCAAGATTTAGTAGTATTATTTAGAAAGAATGGCAGTAATTTTATTCAGCTGAATACACGTCATTGATTGGTTGAAATTACCGAAGTACGACTACTTTAACACGAAATAACTTTGAAAATATAAACTTGTCTTAACAGCACTAAGAGTAAAAGATATTTTATATAACACATTCTACCAATGTCCGAAGTTTTAAAGTGTTTAGTTACAAAAATTAATTTTTCGATCTGCCGTTCAAAGGGAAAAGATCCGAAAAGAATTATGTATTGCCAAAAAAGGCAGCGTGCTGGCAGAATTGTTAACACGTAATACTAAGCGGCATTTCGCCCGTCGCTACGTTCTGAATTCAAATTCCGCCGAGGTCGACTTTGTCTTTCATCCTTTCGGGGTCGATATATTAAATACCAGAGAAACACTGGGGCTTGATGTTATCGACTAGTCGCCTCCCCCAAAATTCCAGACCTTGTGCCTATAGTAGAAAGGATTATGTATTGCCAATTTCCTCCTTCCATAACATTCCATGTAACGTAGAACATTGTTTTGTTGACTTAATCTAGATGTAGAGACAACGAGGTTCACTGCATTTGACCGGAAAAGGTTCATGACTAAATTTTCTGGTTTTTAAATCTACCAAATTTCACTCGGCTTTTTAACATTCTATGTTAAAAGAAAAAAAAGGATTCGAACTTAAATCTTATATTTTACATTCACTTCAGAGATGGTCTGCTGGCATGGCTATAGGAGTAGGCATGGCTGTTTGGTTAAGGAACTCGCTCTGCAATCACTTGGGTCTGGAGTTCAATCCCACTGTACAGCACTTTTGGCAAGTGTCTTCTACCGTAATCCTAGGACGACCAATGCCATTTAAGTTAATTTGGTAGACGGAAACTGAAAGAAACCTGCCATATATGTGTGTGTGTGTATGTAACTTCGTACTTGTTACCCACCCTACCCCGCCTAACAACCAGTGTAGGTTTTTTAGGTCAATTTATTCGACTAAAAACCTCCATGGTGGTGCCTCAGGAAGTCACATTCTAATCACTGAAACAAGAAAAAGAGAAAAATATTCGACAGCGGTTCGGCAAACCTCGATAAAATAAGTACTAGGCTTACAAAGAATAAGATCTGGAGTCGATTTGTTCGACTAAAGGCAGTGCTCCATCATGACCGCAGTCAAATGACTGAAACAAGTAAAAGAGTATTCAGTCTATCTATCTATCTATCTATCTATCTATCTAAATAATGTTGTGTCCCTTATTCTGCAAAATTTTCATTTAATTGCCATAATATTCATTTCTAACATTTCGATTGCAGTCTATTGGTTTTTACAAGAGATATAAGTCCTAAAAGGAAACGGTATAATAAATATAGTAGGACAGAATTTATTAATGATACTTGTTTTATCGACTTTATTAAGACCTTACAGGGATTTACACTGAAAGAGTAAAGACGTGATCTAAATATCACGAAGCATCCACACATATCCATACATATATGAATGCATACATACACACACACACACACACACACACACACACACACACACACACACACACACACACACACACACACACACACACACTCTCACACACACACACACACTCTCACACACACACATACATATATATTTGAATAGAAGTAGTTACATCGCTTGTTGGATTCTAACGCTGCATTTGCTGTAAATGGTAAAGTAGAGCTATGTTAACTATTACACCACAAGTTAAATTAATCCCTGTCAATCCCCAAATAAGCTATTAGACGAAGTAGCTACAAAGATTTATTATTATGCATTTAATAATACAGATGAACAAAGCGGTAAAAGCTGTAATATCGCATGCGCGATTTGCACGTAGCAACTGCTGGTGACCGTGTAGATATGATATATAATACGTGTGTGTGAGTGAATGCTGATAAATGGTTTATGTACTTCAATTCTTGTACTTGTTTCAATCATTGAACCGTAGCCATTCTGAGACACTGTTTTGAAGGGTTTGGTTGAATAAATCAACCCCAGTACTCTAAGCCTGGTACTTATTTAGTCGGTCTGTTTTCTTTATCGAGGGCATAACCAAACCAACATCTCATTTGTTGGAAATATAGGCACAAACACTAAGGAACAACGCTTGGAGTTTTATGTCTCGAGCCAGAGGTGCAAGGGGCGATTGTCCATCAACCTAGTAACCCTGACTTCGGCCACTTTTGGGTTTATTTACGATTCAGAACGTCTACAAAGAAACCATTAAGTGGGGTTGAAGGCAGTAGTACAAAAAGGAAACGTTAGAGGATTACTCTGGATAGTAAACTCGAGAATTTACAAAGGCTTGATGCGGGAGAAAAATCAGCCACGTTGCCAAAATGTGAACAATTGCAACGTTTGCAATAAGAACAAATGTGGCAATTGAGAGAAAATTAAATGCTCAAGAAGTTACTCCATCAACTGTTCGGATCTTAGTTTTCGATAGATCTTGTGTAATGATTTAAATGGATGGCACTTGAATTTATGGATCGAAGAACAGAGTCGACGTAATGTGCCGATAAGCACAATAGAATTAAAAGCCAAAAGTTTGTATGGCGATTTGTAGAAAACGAAAGGAGAAACTTATAATGAAAATCTTTCTGGATAGTAAGGACTACAGTTCTATATTTAAGAGATGAGGAATTATGTACGTTTCGGCTGATATACCTTCCATCCTTCATCAGGTGTCTTGGGGAAATTTCGAACCTGGGTTCTCATTCCTAAAAATACCTTAGGAATGAGAACCCAGGTTCGAAATTTCTCCCAGTCACCTGATGAAGGCTGGAGGGTATATCAGCCGAAACGTTGTGTTAACAACAAACAAAATGAGGACACATATCCGTCAAATGTAAATAATGTAGTAAGGACTGGTTTGAAAGGTTTAAGAAGCGCTGGAGTTTGTATAACATAAAATGTCAGGTGGGGCTGCCAATGCTGATATAAAAGCTGCTCTTATCCTGAACAGTTGAAAGGAAATAAAAATGAAGTGCACATCAAAGTAAATATATAATGTTGAAACTGTATGTTTCTAGAAGCTCATGCCAGCTGGAGCTTTTATTTCCAGAGAAGAATCAACAACACTAGGATTGAAAGGTTTTAAGAATCGTTGAACGCATCTTCCGGGAAGAAATGTTGCTGGTGATATGGAATTAAAGCCGCTACTCACGCAATATTTAATTGACCTCTGATTTGACGTCCAAATAAGAAGGCATGAATGACAAAGAAACTTTCCGAAGAGTGGTTTACTGACATAATATTTAGAGCAATACTTTGCTTCTTTCAGACAATGCATCAAACACTGCAGTGGACGTAAATGAGCTTTCTAATAATGCGAGAGTAGAATATATCCCCAAGAATACAACTTTACCACAGCCAACGGATCAAGGTGTGATAGTTAACTTTTTAGGTCATGTTATCTGAGGACTTTCAAACAACCGCAATTTAGGAGGAGGATAAACCTACAGTTTTGGAAGAAGTTCTGCGTCCTAATGGATGTTATAGATAACATAGCCGTGACACGGCATGAAGTGAAATCCGCAGCTTTGAATAATGTTTCAGAAAATCTATAGTCAGAATGTATCCGTGATTTTGCAAGTTTTATACGAGCAGAAAATCTACATCAAGCTGGGAAAGATATTGTGACACTGGCAAATAATATAAGATTTGAAGGAATCATACAGGATGATGTGGTTGACATGCTAGTGTCTCACGAAGAGCTAAAGCTGTTAGAACAAGGGAAGACTGAGAACACAGATGAGAATATAGAATTTCCAACTTCACTATACGACTCTTATCTTGTTGGGAGGAAAAGACAGTGACTGTGACTTTTTACAGTATGAGATTTGAAAGAGAAAGGGAGTGGAATATCCTCAAACCAAACACCTGACTCGAATGTTTGCAACAGATTGGAATCAAAGTTGCCAAAAGCAAAGCTATTGTGATTAACTGCGTGACAAATTAAATATCTCATCCAAGTATATATATATGCACGTACATATAGATGATCTATACGCATACACACATATATTGTTGTTTGGAAAGGATCGATAAGCCACGCTTTCGCGGTCCGTATTCATATATATGTGTGTGGAGAGAGAAAGAGAGGGAGAGAGAGGGGATTGGGTGAGAGAACGATTCATTTTAGAGGGAAATTGAAGTATCAAAATATTTTACAGTTAATTGGCTGAGGAATTACTCGGACTGATGAATAACATGAATATTGTTTTAATTCTACATGACAAAAGCAATGTCTTGTATGAAGATTATATAGATTACCGTATGTATTTCATTGACCTGATAAAGCATATATAATCTCAACAGGATTTGAACTTAGAGTAAGCGATACGACAATAGATAAATCAGTTACTCACTCTCGGTCTTCAAATGCTTCTTTTGAGATATATTGATCTTCTAACGATACTGTTTCAGCAAATTATTGCAATATTCGACCTTAAAGCTGCTCTTTCTTCTATATTGATTTTCGTTTTTAAAATCCGCGCACTTAAAAAAATACCCCCAAATCTTGCTTTGAAAATTTAAGCATGAATGTGATTTGTTTTTATACAATTACATTATATTGCACTATATATTTATCAGAGTAATTTCTACAAAGTGAACATAACAATCAACCACTTGTACAACAGCTGGGAATGTGGCCTCAAACAATTCAGTTCGTTTGTCATATCCGCTTGCTTTCTTTGAAACACATCCATGTTTCTAGATTGCTAATATTGGCTTTATATTTGGTCAACAACTTCCCTTTGTAACAATCAAACACACTGCAAATATCCGAACACTACATGGCAACTGAAACCTGTACTTTACAATGTTTCTTTCACTATAGCTATCCCAACTCTCTTTCGACATGCTTCTGTCGTCGGGATTAAAACGCTGAAATCTCTGATCAGCTTGTATCTAAAACAAATAAGAACAACCACGAAATTTACACCGTCTGAAATTACAAATCGTTGACTGATCTTGTGGATTTAAAGACTGTCCACAGACATTATTTTCTTTATTCCTGCTAATAAATAAAACAAATATTTGCTTCGCAGAAATTTACATATGAAATATAGTTTTAGTTTCTAATAATTAAAAAATAATGGTCACTATGATATGAATGACTCGGACAAAAAAAATCAGTTTCCACTGAAATATCTTTTAGCAAGAAAGTATTTCCTTTCGGTTGAGTTGTTTATTGAAACGCAATCTCTAGACAGATGGTTATTATTACCTCCGCCTTAGCGAAGACGGAGGTATTGTTTTCAGTCGTGTTCGTTTGTTTGTTTGTTTGTCCGTGGACAAGATATCTAAAGAACCACTGGATGGATACGGATGAAACTTTCAGGGATGTTTGGTTTCATGACTGGCACGAACTGAAAGATTTTGGGTCCGATCTGGTACCGGACAAGGATTCTGGATTATTTTCCCTGCTTTTTTTTTTTACTTAATTTTTGAGAGCGGTGGAGTTCATTTTTAGTA
Source organism: Octopus bimaculoides (assembly GCF_046866305.1). Taxonomy (NCBI): domain Eukaryota; kingdom Metazoa; phylum Mollusca; class Cephalopoda; order Octopoda; family Octopodidae; genus Octopus; species Octopus bimaculoides. Next base: position 106,658,977 of record NC_142934.1, on the reverse strand, counting down.
TTCTCGTTTGTTTAGTATTCTCATTTTGAAAATCATCTCCGGCTAATTGTTGAGAGGACGTTAGTGTTGCCATGGCGGAGGTTTGCGCTTTCTGAGTGCTCTTGTTTAATATAATATTTTCAACAGCGATTTGAAATGCTTTATAGGCAGAACAGAACTATCACTATTTGTAAACAAGGGAGAAAAAGCTTGAAGAACCCCTGATTTGAATTTACTCTCCAGCAAATATATGTTCGCATGGTGACCAGTAATAAAATCGCAGTAATAGTCACAATTTTGGCTAGGAAAAAAGTCACAATTAATTTATGGGATCCGAACAAAACGCTCCCTAAGACCCCCCCCCCCCCCCCACCGGACAAAACCCCTGTGACTTTTTTACTTGGATTCGTTTGCATATGGCCAAAATAATCGTGTGTATTTCATCGTTCTCCGATTTGACGTTGAAATAAGAAGTTTTGAAATATATTGAAATAGTAGTTTGTTTCTGAAAAATCGACTTCGTCAGCGAGGTTCAACTGTTTGAATTCAAATAGCATTTATGGTTTTAATGATGCTTAATAAGACATGAACGCCAAACATTTGTACATCTTTAATTTACATGTTTTCTACCAACTGCCTACTTAAGAAATTTATCTAGGAAATACAATATTAATTACTTGCATCCCGTCAGAGTGCCATGCCTTAAGATCTTCAAAACATCTTTGATACATATTGTTTTCAAGCTACGGAGCATGGTACTTTCAAGGGCTTTTTATAATTTTACTTATTACATTATAACGTCTAGCTCGTTCACGTCAAAAAAATGTTTATAGGCATGGATTTCATTATTTAAGAATGTGAAGGCGGCTAACTGGAGGAATCATTATCATGTTGGACAAAATGCTTAGCATTTCTTCTGGCTCTTTCCGTTCGGATTTAAAATTCCGCAGAAGTCGACTTTACCTTTCATCCTTTCTAGATCGATAAAATAAGTATCATTTGAGCATTGAGGTCGATGTAATCGACTAACTCCATCCCCCTAAAATTACTGGTCAAAACTATTGTATAAGAATGTGCGAAAATTTCGGAGCAGACTCCATATTTAAAGATAAAGGTTTGTAGTTTGCAGTAGAAATCTCTGGATTATTTACAGTGATTTCTACAGATGGACCTCGGAGTTATACTCAACATGTTCTTCTGAAGGAATGGAAAACATAAGAGAAGTTTGTTTAAATATTATCAGGTCATCCCGTAAGTTCTGTCCGAATTTTGAATAAAGGAAACAAGTGATCAAATGTTATATTTAATTGAAATTTAATCATCAATGTACTTTCCCTGATTATCTATGACTTCCCGCCATCTATTTACAAGCTTTTTACTCCCATCAATGTAACACTCTTTTGGCTTCAAAGCGAAGAACTCTGAAATGTCCGTTTCGACCTCCTCCTGGCTTGCGAAAGTTATGTCCCGCAAATGATTCTTTAAACAACAAAACAAATGGTAGTCTGAAGGAGCAAGGTCGGGAGAAGAAGGTGGATAAGGAATGTTTCCCAACCAAGCTCTTCGATATTTTATGATGAGATCTTTGCAGTGTGGGGTCGTACATTGTCCTGATGAAATATCACTCCTTTTCAATCCAGTAAAGCGAGTCTTTTTCCCTTCAAAGCTTGGTTCAAGCGCACTAATTGCTGACAGTAGACTTGAGCGTTGTTTGGTGCATTAAATAGTAACAATTCAAAGCGAATTACTCCTTTGCAATCCCACCAGATAGAGAGAAGAAATTTTTTTCCATGAAGTTCGCTTTTCGGTTGTGGTTAAGCTCTTTCCCTTTTACCAAACCACTGTTTACGACGTTTAACATTTCGATAGAAGATCTATTATTCTTCACCAGTCACAAGTGTATTCAAAAAGGTTGAAATGAGTTCGCGAGAATGGAGAGAAAAGGAGCAGATTTCAACTCGGGATTTGCGTTGGATTTGAACTCAGAACGTAAAGGACTAGGCCTCTCCCCATCTAGTACGTGATTAGCACTTTATTTTATCGGCCCCCGAAAGGGATAAAAGGCAAGTTAACCTCGGCTGGATTTGAACTCACAACATAAAAGACCGCAACAAAAATACCACAAAAAATTTTGAGCTGGCTGTCTACAGATTCCACTAACCATGGGCCTTTGGTTGTGGCTATAATTTTGTATCATAATTTTATAATTATTATCGGAGTTTCAAAGTGGTGAGCTGACAACGCGTCGGACAAAAAGGTTTAACGGCATTCTTTCACCCTTTCAAGTTCAAGTACTGGCATCGATTTAATCGATTAAAGCCTTACCACTAATATTGCTGTCCTTAATGCAAAAATTTGAAACCATTATCAAATGAGTTTTAATAGATTTCATATGTACAGATTTCATAAAATATTTCAAGCAAGATTGATAGTATTTAACAGTATAGATATATATGTAAGATATATCTATAGATATATATCAATATTTGATAGTATAGATATAATTAGTTTCAAATTTTAACACTAGGCCAGTAATTTCGAGGGAGTAGTTAAGTCGATTACATTGGCCCCAGTGCTCAATAATTGGCACTTATCTTATCGACTCCGAGAGGGTGAAACACAAAGTCGATCTCAGTGGAATTTGAACTCTGAACGTATGTGCTTAAATCTACTTATTTTTATTGACTTTGAGAGGATGAGAAGTAAAGTTGACCTTGGCGGAATTTGAACTCAAAACGTAATGTTCGGGGAAATGTTGCTAAGCATTTCTTTCCGGGCGTGATAACGATTGTGGCAGCTCGCCGCTATATAAATATAATAATAATATTGAAAACATAGCTTGCTGCATCAAAGAAGACCTTATAAGAATTAAAACGAACAAAATGAAAAACAAAAAAAAAAAAAAAATAGGAAGGGAAGAGACTAGACTCTAGACAACAAGAACATCATTGAACCTTGGTTTCCTTCTCAAGTCAAAGAATGGAGTTATCTAATTATATTCATAGATATTTAGTATATAAATGTGTATGTATGTAATTTTTTGTTTTTTTGTGAACGTTACATTTTTAAATACGTAACAAGCAAACTGATAATCAGTAGTTTTATCAAGCCTTAGCTATTTCCTTATCTTAGGTGTGAAATATTCGTAGCGATGTCAATCAATTAATGAATATTTATTACTTCGCGCAGGTGTGATAAATAAGGTCAATTGCTTGTTGCTTTTGTAATCAGGCACACCCACCAATCAGCTTTATTAATTTTAAGTGAGCGCCTCTTCAAACAAAATACATAGTAGTATTTGAGTTTGGGCTCGACATTTATATAGTGCTCCTGATGTTGGCAGCTGCAACTCTTTATGTTGCTTATTTTCAGCTAACTTGTGTGTTCCTCGCTTGGTCAATCAAACTGCTCAATTTTTATCTCTCAGTAGATATCTACCCCTAATCTATGGGAAAATATAATAGCATGCTCAACCTCCAAAACTTAACTAGAGACATATCATCTTTACTTCATTTCAAACCTTTCCATTATCATATCGAAATCTTTGTCTTTCTTCACGTACGGCTTCTGAAGTGCCAGATTTACCAGAGACTTGCTTATCCAGCAGATCAGTTGCCTTTGAAAATTATAACTAAAACGAAATCATTGGCCTTGACATCAGCAAGCTTTCGAGTGATAACGTTCTGAAGTTGCTGTCTGTGGGATCTATCTACTCCTCATTTTACTAGTTAAAACATATCGGTCAGAAACTCCATCACATCCTGTTCCAATGGAGATCTTTCTTCATCACAATCTATCGATTGATTTGTACTAATTCCCCGTAATGTTCACAGCTTCCTCCCCAACTTTCGGCTGAAAATAAATGACTCCCGCTGTCACTTCTAACCACAGATACTCATATGACGTTGTCGCAGGGTTTCACATTATGAATCGATAATCTGTCTTTCGCAGGCATTATCGGTACAAAACCTACACGCCTTACAGTGGTGACATACCCTGTTCTCCTTCAACACCTTCAAGACACACTACTTATACCAAACAAACATTAATAACATTAATACAACGATAAATCATATTTACATGTGAAAAATCTATACTGATTCCAGTCGAGTAGTGGCATGAATGGTATCGACTTTACCCTACTCCTAAAAATGCTGACCTTGTACCTAAATCAGAAAACATTATATTAAAGATTTCAGTCATGTTATCGATTTTCTTCCATAGTTAATGCTGAAAGCGTTAATCTCCAACTTTGTTTCGACTGTTTCCAATATCGTCCCATAGTCATGATTGTTAGAAGTGTAACACCCGAACACATGTCATGACAAGTAGAGCGATATTTTGGATATGTTGTTATCTAGATATTAGTGCTGTTGTTATTTGGATCATGTCATCTCTGATCGGATAGACCTACGGTCAAAGGCGTTCTATCCTTGACCATTCCGTCTGTTTTTCAAGCATAATGTATCTAGGGTTACAAAGTCCAATATCTCTTTCGCTTTCCTAAATATAAAAATACGATCTGAGGGCGACTTAGCGGCTATTTCTAGGATGTCGAACGATCACTTCGATGTTTCTTCCGTAGACTAAATGTTATTGTTGCTATTGTTTCGCTCCTGGACAGCCTTGATCGAGCAAACGTATGGCCAAAGACCTTCCAGTCTTGACCAACACACCTTTTTGTTTATCTGGGAATACCTTACCCAACGTATCCTTCCTTTTTTCTTAGGACGTTAGGGAGATTTAGCTGCAATTTCTAGCGAATCGATTGACCACGTAGAGGTTTTCCCCTCATTGTCTGACTGTGGGTGTAACGTTCCATTGTCTGCGTCGCAAGTGTCGCCGACACAACCAGTGACAACACCAACATACATTACGACCAGCACCCCCACCCACCAACTCCAACACCATTGTTGTTATCACCGCACCGCACTTCCGGCTTTAAGCCAACGCCAATATCGGCGTCGTTGCTGCGGCCGCTGTCACCGCTTCCTACACTCCCACCACCAGCATCGCCATCACCACCACCAACATTGTCATCACCACCACAGCAGATATCCACATTCGATGAGCTAGAAAGAGTAGCTAAAATACCCTGTTATCACACCTTCCCATCTTAAAGTAATAATAATAAAAAATGAAGTGATCTTGGGTTGCAGCTACACAGGAGAGAGAAAGAGAGAGAGAGAGAGGGGGGAGAGAAGGAGGGAGAGAAGGAGGGAGAGAAGGAGGGAGAGAGAAGGAGGGAGAGAGAGAGAGAGAGAGGGAGGGGATATGGGATGCTTACAGCTGGTATTCCTTTGATAATAGTTCTGTTTGATGAGCGTTGATTTGGGGTTAAGCAACAAGGACAAGAATACTATGACTGTCACACTCTATCACGCTATGTGGTAAGAAGTTGACTTTAGAATCACGAGGTTCCGGGTTCAGTTCCATTGCGTGGCAGCTTGAACAAATGTCTTCTACTATAGCCATGGGCCGACCAGAGTCCTTGTGAGTGAATTTGGTAGACAGAAACAGAAAGAAGCCCAGAAACAGAAAGGCGGTGAGCTGGCAGAAACGTTAGCACGCCGGGCAAAATGCTTAGCGGTATTTCGTCTGCCGCTACGTTCTGAGTTCAAATTCCGCCGAGGTCGACTTTGCCTTTCATCCTTTCAGGGTCGATAAATTAAATACCAGTTACGCTCTGGGGACGATGTAATCGACTTAATCCCTTTGTCTGTCCTTGTTTGTCCCCTCCATGTTTGGCCCCTCGTGGGCAATAAAGAAATAAGAAACAGAAAGAAGCCCATCGTTGACTGATGAGGAATTAGCTATAAATTTTCCGTTTGTTTTTGGAATTTCAAAAAAAAAAAAGAAAAAAAAAGAAAACAAGGCGAAGACGGGTGTGTAAACAACAAATAGATGTATTAGTTTAACGCTCGGGAAATGTATCTTTGTATGTATGTATGTATGTATATATGTGTGTGTGTGTGTGTGTGTGTGTATATATGTATGTGTGTGTGTGCCTTTGTGTTTGTGTTTGCCTCCCATCACTGCTTGACAATTGGTGTTAGTTTGTTTATGTCTCTGTAACTTAGCGGTTCGACAAAAGGGTCGATAGAATAAGTACCAGATTTGAAAAAAAAAATGTATTGGGGGTGAATTTGTTCGACAAAAAGCCCTTCAAGGCGGTGCCCCAGGATGGCCACAGTCCAACGGCTGAAACAAGAAAAAGATAAGAGATTAATTGACAAAAGATCAGGTTACTAAAAGAGCCGATTAAAGGAGCCGATTAGAGGAGCTTCTGCATAGTCACTCGAACCTGCTGGAAATAGCAGTCGAATATCCATGAAGTCACGCAGCATTGTCGTTTAAGAAAAAAAAAAAAAAAAGAGTGGAAGAACATTTGAGATAATGTTGGTGTAAATATATTCCTGGAAACAAGACGGGTGTAGAAACAGTTTTGAATATTACGACAGGACTTCTTTACCAGGTTCTAAGCAGCAGCAGCAGAAGCGGCACCTGGCTACTAACATTAACATCTCTACTACTACTACTACTACTACTACTACTACTACTACTACTACTACTACTACTATGGGCCCTCATCATTTCTGCCGCTATCACCACTGCTACCAACACTATCACCACCAGCCTACCACCACCACCACCACCACCATCACCACCAGCCTACCACCACCACCACCACCACCAGCCTACCCCCCCCCCACCAGCCTCCCCCACCACCACCCCTACCACCACCATCTCACAGCAAACACCTCTACTTTAATGATGTTGGCAATCGCCATTATTGACATCATGCTTACTCCCCCTGTTTTAGTTGACACACGGCACCGGGCTGAGGCAATGTCAACACTGAAACTACTATCATCGTCCCACGACGACGACGACGACGACGACGACCACCACCACCACCACCACCTCCACCTTCACCACCACCACCACCTTCACCTCTACCTCCACCACCACCACCACCACCACCACCACCTCCACCTCCACCTCCACCTCCACCTCTATCCTCATTGTCATTGATGTCGACGTCTTCATGACACAAACAAAACGAGCCACGCACTATATATATATATATATATATATATATATATATATATATATATATATATATATATAGTAACAACACAATAAACATGCTGCGTCCGGGATGTTTATTTACCATCATCGTCACAAGTAGCAGCATCATTGGCGTAACAACAATAGCAAAGAAGTACTAACAAACATAGTGAGGCGATCAACGAAGTCTAAAGATATCAAAACGATAAAATATATATATGAATATACATACATACACACATGCATGTATGCACACACACATACATACATACATGCACACACATTCATAGATACATACATGCATGCACACATACATACATACATACATGTACACACACATACATACATGCTCACACACATATATGCATACATATATATATATACATATACATATGTATATACGTATATGTGTGTGTGTATGTGTATATATATCTATACACATATATACATACATACATACATACATACATACACTCATGTATGAAAGCAGATAGGTGCGAACAAGGTCTCTTTCTGTTTCTCTCTCTCTTTCTCTGTACACACACACACACACACACACTCACTCACACTCACACACACTCACACTAACACACACACACACACACATACACACACACACACTTATAAGCAAGCAAGCAGAGGCGCGAACAAATGTGTGTGTTTGTGTGTGTGTGAGAGAGTGAGTGCGCGCGCGCGCATGTAAAACACCATGAATGACAATAACAACAGCAGCAGCAACAACAACAACAACAACAACGACGACGACGACGACGAGACTAGCAATGTCAATAAAACAAAAATAAAACAGCCAAGATGATAACAACAAGAATAGTAAATAAAACATCTGAGGACGAACGGCGGCAGTAACAAGACTGATCACTTACAAAACTGTGAAAAGTAGCCTTATAAAATACACATCAACACAACAGATATAAGGTTTGGAGAGGGCCCTTGTTGGGGGCGAAAGATTAATGGCTTGTAATAAGTGATTACATTGCACGACTTACTCCCTCCCTTCGTTTGTCACTCTTTTGCTTGTCTCCTTCCTCACCCCACTTTTCACTGCTCTTCTCTCCCCTCGTCCTCCCTCTTCAACACATCATGTCCTCCGACAAATCGTACTTGGAGTCTTGCTCATACTTTCTCTTTCTAACTATATTTCCCTATTTCCTAAACGTCCACGGTCTTTTCGTTGGTATATCCAAGAGCGTTATTAGTTTGTGGGTGACATAAAATGAAATGGAAATGAAATGAGTGTAAAAGCTAGAAAGTGAAAGTAGAGCTGTTGACAACTGAATAAGCGAATGCTGGTTGATCTGATGTATTTGACCCTTTCACATTTAGACTGGATGGAACCGCCACCTGCAGAATGTTTAGTACAATAAAACAATTGTCCCCGATGTATTGTTGAGAATGGGAATCGACAATAAGAATGGTAGTATCACTTACTCCAGTTATTATTGTCTTATTGTTGTTGTTGTTGCTGCTGATGATGTTACTGTAGTTGCTTAGACACCACGTGAACCTTGATTAAAATATGACCGATAATAAATGTATAATTAAATATATTCCAGCCATAAGCATTTCGTCTTTTTGGCTGTAGGTTAGACTACATTATGTAATGTAAGAAAATAGGACATAATCTAGGACAGATTAGGCTACCATTTTTAGCAGATCGAGTGACCAGTTGGATGTGTTTGTATTGGTACTCCCTAAACAGAATATCCTGTTGTTGTTGATTAACCCCAAGTTGATTCTGATTAAGAAGGCCTATGATCAAGCTTATTCCACCCACGACCATCTCGTCATTTTAGTGTAACAGTGTTGTCTCAAGGCATGGCCACACTGGGCTTCATGGGTCAGTAAGTGAAGCCTAGTACATTGATTTACCAGGGGCCTATAATGCTGCTAAGACGGCCCTGATAGGTGGGACTGTATTATCTAAAGAATTTTCTTCTGACTTAAAATCATATATCATGATCCGAGGGACATTTGACTGCAATTTCTACTAGGTTGGCTGACTTTGCAGTTATTCCCTTTGTTATTTTCAACCGATCCAGTATTCAGTTACACGCTTAGGCGCTGACAGCCATTTTCTGATATTTATTTATCTATTTAGTTAGTTATTAGTTTTAGTAGAAATCTGTTCGAACCAAACTGAAAACCCACTATTAAGGACGGTAGCTGTTAGCCCATAGTTTCTTGTTAGATTAATTGGCGAATACAACAACGGCCATACAACACCTCTGAATATATTAGGAGTTTATTGACTTGCAGGCCTCCCTCGTAAATCTCGTTCCACAGTTAGCACTTCCCAAACTGTATAGACGTCTCAGTGATTTTTCTCAATAAACTGGTAATTGTAAGGAAGCCGTAAATACTGAAATATAAATGTTTAACCCTTTGCCTGCCCCGTGTATCACATGATACGTAGGGCAATCCACTGGTGTCCATACATCATATATGATACATATTCCCTACTTTTTGAAGTACCAAGGTAACTTCGAACGTATGAAAGAAGAGCTAACTAAAAGTCTGAAAAAAAAAAAAAGAAAAATTGTGTTGGAGAGCTAAAGAGTTAAACGGTAAAAAAGAATACAATGAAGATATCACAGTAATTATATCAGCCGCAGTCTTTTTAATAATAAAGAAAAAAAAAACAGCTTTACTTTGAACGAAAGATAATGCTTAGATTTCTTATAAAATTAAAAATAAATGTATATAATAGGGGAAAAGCAAAAAGTAAAATCAAAGAGGAAGATAAACATGAACTAACTAGGCCGAGTCAAACAGTAAATATAAGCTAATGGTAGCTTATATTTACAGCAGTTGTTACTTTAGCAATTCGAGCAAATTATTTTAATTATCTGAAGTGTGAATTTGGTTTGCGAAGTGTGAAAATGTTGAGAATAAAATATTCATATCCCACTAAAACCGGCTTTATTTATTTATTTATTTATTTATTTATTCATCTCCTTGGCTGTTATTTGATTTAATTTTCTTCCGTTGACAGCCATTTTCTGTGTAGAGACAGCGGTATTCATTGCCAATACAGAGCGGCGTTTCAATTGAAAAGGGAGTCTCGTAGTTTTTCTTAAAAGCGGGCAGTGAAAGTAACAAGGAAATAAGTGACAGTAGCAATGTCCGGAGCAAGGAAATGAGCGCTAATGGCTAGTCTGGTGGAAGCTAAAAGTATCAACAGTCTAAAAGGCTGGTTTGTGTCAACAGAAGTCAATAAATCTGATGCGTTTAATTTAACGTAAGAGATAGGATCATAAATCTGCCAAAGCTCTGAAGTGTTGTTCCGTTATCGGCGAAGACACCAAAGCTTTTAATATGTTAGTCTCGATTTAAAGAGTCTTTACAACGAAGAAACTATCTAGAAACGTTACTGTCAATCTCGGGGATTTACGAGGAAAACATGTGATATTCCTAATCGAGCACTTGACGTTAAAGAGCTGCTGTTCTATACAGTAGAGATGGAAAGTGAAGTTGATCACTGCTGTAATAATAATTGTTTCAAATTCTGGCACAATTTCAGCAATTTAAGGAACAGGATTTAATCGATTGCACTGACTCCAGTGCTCAACTGGTACTTATTTTACCGAAGTTTAATCCACTAGAGCTGCCGTGTTATTATTAGTGGATATAAAGAGGCGAGCTGGCAGAATCGTTACCGCGCCGGAAAAAACTGCATAGCAGCATTTCTTCCGGTTTTATATTCTAATTTGGCCGAGGTGGACATTGCCTTTCATCCTTTCTGCACAGGAGTCGATGTAATTGCCCCAGGCCCTACCTCAAAATTGTGTGCCTTATGTCTATGGTAGAAAGAATTATTATTGTTGAATCTTATAGTGGGAATACACCCGTTTACCTCTCTCTTCGAGACATGATCCATTCAAGCATTATCAGGTACATCTTTGAGTATTTGCTAAAATGTTCGAACTTGAGTAAAGGTTGCTTTCAATACATTTGGTATTGTTAATGTTGAAGGTGTCTGCTCCACGGGTATGGAAATAATAATAATAATAATAATAATAATAATAATAATAATAATAATAATAATAATAAGAGAAGATAGCACCGGGCTGAATAACAACATGGATGTGCTACACCGGGCTCCCTATACAAAAACATATCTAATCCAATAACATCGATGGAATTAGCCAAAAGAACCGGTGGAAGATTTGAAGGAAGCGGTCTTTTAACGAAGATAATTTTTTTAAGAATATTTTTTATTCTTAAAAAATGAAATTTCACTGCAATACAAAGCACAGGACCTCCTATGCACGATGTCTCAATGAAACACGTGCGATCACACACGCAAAACCAACACCGGAAAGTTTACAAACTATATAAAAAAAAGAAATGGAACAAAATAGTAAGTACATATATTGAATAATTACGCATACACTTGAACGTGTACACAATGATATATACGTTTTGATACCCATAGAACTACACATGCATCTTAATGTTTACAGAACTACGTAAAAATCACAGGACACACTTACGGATACGAAAACACATATCACAAACGAAGCAAAACCAAAACTTTTTTTCTTTCTTCTTTGTTTATTTTCATTTTGTGAACAAATACAGACAGTGAACCATTCATAAGTTTAAAACGCCACACACACACAAAAATTGACTATGCCTGGAGATAAATCTATCAACAAAAAAAATACAGATGAATACCGATCTGCTAGCCTTAAAAAACTACGCTACGAGCAATGTTTACATGCTGAGAACTCGGTGACGGTGTTGTCTCAAAAAACTGACCCTAAACAGACAAATCCGTCCCCGAATGTCAACGCCAAAGCTCGTCATGCCTCAATGATAACAAGGCAGATCACAAACCAGAGTGGTTATCGACCGAATCACAAAGGGCCACTCACTCGAAATAGATCTGCTAGCCTTAAGAAGCTACGTCACGAAAGCTCGGAGACGGTGTTGTCTCAAAAAACTTACCCTAAACAGACAGATCCGTCCCCTAGCGTCAACGTCGAAGCTTGTTATGCCTCACTGGTAATAAAACAAAATATAAACCGCAATGGTCATAGACCGTATTATAAAGGACCACTTACTCGGATAATGAACCAGATCCGAGACGAGAAATCTGCTACTGGTTCAAATCTTCCCGACACACAGGAGCTGGAAGTACCCCACAACCGGAATATTCCAACAGATGGCCATCCATGCTCGTCATCAAATAACCAAAAGAAAAAGAATGAAAAATGGTCTAGGGAAGATAATAAAGAAGTTCTTAGAGCCTTCTACCGTGCCATATATTTCCCTACAGATAAATCTAATACTGTACAAACCTACTTAAACTGGAGACAGAAACACCTTGCAGTAAGACCCTACATAGACAGTAATAAACTTGCCAACGTCAGAAGAAACATTATAAAAAAAAAATTACTAACTGAAGTAGAGATTGACCAAATTAAGCAAGCAGTAAAGGATAAAAAGAATGAAACTGCAGCTAAAGAAGATACTACAGAGGAAATAATTATAAACCAGCCCAAGGCTGATGAGAATACAGTAATAATTGAAAGAGTTAAGGTAACTGATAGGCAAAATAAAATACTCTCTGAACCAACCATAAACACTAAGGCAGGTGAAAATCAAATAGATGAAGGAAGTCATACAGAAATCGACGCAACAGAACTACATGATCTAAAAAATCAAATCATGATTGAATGGCTGAAAATTAAAGAAACTAGTATGAATGAACGCGACACTCTCCCCAAAATTCGCAATTCTAACCAAAACCTGGAAATAATTGGTAAAATCCGCCTTGCACTTAAGGATATAATTTCAGCTAATGATGTTGATATTACAGATCTCAACCACCTGTACTATGCATCCGCAAGAATCTCAACGATTCTATGTGGTGAAAAGATTAGAAAAAGACAACACTCCCACAAAAAGCCTTCTTGGCAAGAACGCATTCAACACCAAATTAAGCTGCTTAGATCTGACATAGAATGTTTGAAAAACCTTAAATTTGACAAGAGTATCAAACCTACAAAGACCCAAAAACTAAAGAAAAAATATAACATGAAAACCATAGTTGACATTGATGCCACCATAGAAACCATCAAGCAAAAGGTATGTGCTAAAGCTGCCCGCATAGCAAGGTATGAAAAGCGTGTTAAATTCTTCCGAGATAATAACATGTTCAAAAATAACCCCAAAAATTTCTACAGGAAGATAGGGAAAACACCAGTAACAATAAAGTCTGTCCCATCAAAAGAAGAAGTGCAAGAATTTTGGAATAAAATCTGGGCAGAAGATAAAACACACAATGAAAAGGCCCCTTGGATTGATAGAATAGCTACAGACCTAGACTCCTTAGAGGAGCAAAAGTGGGAGGGGGTCAGGGTAGAAGATATAAGATCTGCTCTCAGGAGGTCAAGCAAATGGAAGTCTCCAGGAAAGGATAAAATTCCTAACTTCTGGTTGAATGCCTTCCCAGAAAGCCATGAACTGCTAACAAAACTTTACAACGATGTTTTGCAAAACCCTAGTTTGATGCCCTCTTGGCTAGTTAATGGTTTAACATTCCTGCTTCCAAAAAATGAGGAAACAAACGAACCAAAAAATTATCGCCCCATAACCTGCTTAACAACAATGTATAAGACGCTAACATCTGTCCTAACCGAGTACACCTATAGTTTTTTAATAGAAAGTAGCATATTCCCTAATGAGCAAAAGGGATGTAAACGTGGATCTTATGGTTGTAAAGATCAGCTACTCATCAATAAGATGATCTTAGAAGATTGTCACAAGCGACACAAAAACTTGTCAATAGCCTGGATAGACTATAAAAAGGCCTTTGATAGCCTACCACATAGCTGGATTAGGAAATGTCTGGAAATGTATAAAATAGCTCCTACTCTGCGAAACTTTTTATCTGTAAGTATGAGATCATGGAGAACCACACTGATGTTGAACAATGACAATGAATCTCTAAATGCTGGAGATGTAAGAATTTCATGTGGCATTTTCCAGGGTGACTCACTATCACCACTCCTCTTCTGTCTAGCCCTAATACCGCTCTCAAAATTGCTCAATGATGCACAGTATGGTTATAAAATATTTGATAAAAATATAAATCATCTCATTTACATGGATGATTTAAAGCTCTTTGCAAAAAATGACCAACAACTCAAAGGCCTACTAGCGATTGTTAAACAATTCAGTGATGACATCAGGATGCAATTTGGCCTTGATAAATGTGCAAAAGCTATCTTTATCAAAGGAAAAATGACAAATACATCTAATGTGAACCTTGACCAGCAAAATGTCATAAAAGAGTTAGAACCAGCGGAGAGCTACAAATACCTAGGGGTAATTGAAGGGGACAATATCAAGCACTCAGTGATGAGGGAAAGGATCAGAAGAGAATGTTATCGCAGGGTGAGAGCAATACTGAAGACAGAGCTGAACGCGAGAAACAGGATCGAAGCGATCAATGCTCTAGCCATACCAGTCGTGACTTACAGTTTCAACATCGTTAACTGGTCAATTACTGAAATATGTAATGTTGACAGAAAAATACGAAAACTGTTGACAATGCATAGAATGCACCACCCTAAGGCAGATATAGAACGTTTTTATCTGCCAAGAAAAGAGGGAGGTCGAGGACTACTACAGCTGGCATTATCAATGAAGGTAGCCACAATTGGCCTAGACACCTATATGAAAAACTCTGAGGACTGGATGCTAAAACTTGTCTTAAAATATGAAAGCAAGAAAGCATCTTACTCAGTAACAAAACAGGCAAAGGAATATCTAAGTGAATTCCAATTGCAACAAATTCAAGAATTAGACGAACTAGAAACACCTACAGAAAAAGCTAAGCGCTTGAAAACCCGTGCTAAAATTGCTGCCTTAGCTATTATGACTGAAAAATGGCATGGAAAACCTCTCAATGGCAAATACCCAAAGAGAGCGAATAATGCAGATATTGACAAAGCCCTTACCCACCAATGGTTAATGGCCTCTGGATTGAAATCAGAAACAGAGGGGTTTATCATAGCAGCCCAAGATCAATGCCTACCTACAAAGAACTACCAGGCCAACATATTAAAGAACGGCAGCTCCCCATTATGTCGTATATGCCAACAACAAAATGAGACCATCGATCATGTTGTCTCCATGTGCAGTCTGCTTGCGCCTACAGAGTATCTCAACAGGCATGATAGAGCTGCACAATATATTCACTGGGTAATATGCAAAAACCTGGACTTGCCCCATGATAAAAACTGGTGGGAACACAAACCACCCCCAGTACTTGAAAATGATCACATTGCACTCCTCTGGAACTTCACCATTCAAACTGACAGAAAGATAGACGCAAATAGGCCAGACATCATACTGAAAGACTTCAGACAAAAATCATGCCTCCTCATTGATATGACTGTCCCAATTGATATAAACGTATCTGTCAAGACCTACCAAAAACTGAGCAAATATAAAGATCTTGAAATAGAAATTAGCAAAATGTGGAATCTGAAGACGAAAACAATACCTATTGTCATTGGTGCCCTGGGAATGACAGCGAAACGGGCTGATTACTACCTAGATCAGATTCCAGGAAACCCCAAAATGGCTGAAATTCAAAAGATAGTGCTCATGGGAACTGCCCATATCCTACGTAAAATACTGTCTATGTGATCTAAAATTTTAAAGCAAACATAATTTTCTTATGGTTTCTTAAACATTCACTTGAACAAAACTGTACAAATCCAAATATATGGTACCCTAGGCATAACACCTACATGAACTTCTAACTTGTTGTCTCTTGAGGTCTCTGGGTGAGACTTGGATCCAACTTGTACAAATGCAAAACAAAAGTCAAACATAAAATAATAATAATAATAATAATAATAATCTTTTACTTGTTTCAGTCATTTGCTGAAGCACCGCCTTTGGTCGAGCAAATTGACCCCCGGACTTATTCTTTGTTAGCCTAGTACTTATTCTATCGGTCTCTTTTGCCGAACCGCTAAGTTACGGGGACGTAAACACCCCACCATCGGTTGTCAAGTGATGTTGGCAGGACAAACACAGACAGACAAACATATACACACACCTACACACACACACACACACACACACACGCGCGCGCGCGCGCGCACACACACACATATATATATATATATATATATACATATATACGACAGGTTTCTTTCAGATTCCGTCTACCAAATCCACTCACAAGGCTTTGGTCGGCCCGAAGCTATAGTAGAAGACACTTGCCCAAGGTGCCACGCAGTGGGACTGAACCCGGAACCATGTGGTTGGTAAGCAAGCTACAGGCACACGGCCTGACAGTTGGGGGATGGCGACGTTCGATTACATCGACCGCAGTGTTTCACTGCCACTTAATTTATCGACCCCGAAAGGATGAAAGGCAAAGTCGACCTCTGCGGAATTTGAACTCAGAACGGAGCGACGGGCGAAATACCACTAAGCATTTTTCGTTCAGCGTGCTAACGATTCTGCCAGCACGCCGCCTTAACAACAACAACAACAACAACAACAACAACACCTTCATGCGACTAAAGAGTTTAATCATATAATACGAAACCTGCTTTGCAAAATATACAGTGATGTTCGTATACCAACCGGAGAGTAGAGCAAAAATATAGCAGGTGTATTGAAATACGTTAAATATTTTGTAGAAATAAGTGATGTAAAAGAGATGTAGCAAGTGGAGTTGCAGAAACTCACTTGAAACTACTGACAATAACATTGAGAATAATAAACCATGTAATTTCTGACTAATATGATACCTAGAAATCCTAACATGGGTCTCGGTTACAACTTTATATAAGCAAAAATCTTACCAGATGAGTAAAAACGGCTAACCATAGAGCACAAATGCTAAGTGACAGGCTCAGATGGGTGCAGAGAAGCATTTGATAATGTTCCTCACAGTCGTCTCAATGAAAAACTGATAGAATTTCGTAAAAGAACCATATAAACGTGGAGTATAGGATCTTCCATTGTCAGGTAATTCTAACATGACTAAATATGCCAACTCTGTCAGAATATTTTAAGATGAATGAATCTATAACATTATTGTCGTTTTATCTACCTTCATCTTGTTAATAAGTTACAATTATAACAAGAAAATAGACCTATAAATTCTATACTTACTTTACTTATTAACAATACACCATAAAAACCTTCATAAGATTTACAAATACCAAGTTCGGCCATCTTTGTAAACTTTTCATTGCGCTCACACACCATTAAAAATATCGTAACTAGATCTAAAAGGCTGCAATTCTTCTTCAGAGCAAAATGTATTTCATCACTCAACAGTCACTGATCCTTTATAAGGTATATAAGCGCGATGACATTAATCACTGTGAAAATAACTAAAACGCATCGTGACCTGTAGTGTGTATTACGACATCCAATAGTCTGGTCGATACAGTGATACACTGAACTGAAACGAAACAGCCTCTGCATATACAAACATCATAGACCATTGTCATAAAAAGAGAAAAAAAACACTTTAATTTTTTAGTAAATCTTCAACTCTGAACATGCTGTAACCATTGGGTTACTGACGTGCTGATTCCCATTTCACGTCGACTCTACTCTTTTATGTAGAGTATGAGACGCTTTTGCACAGCCGTTTCGATGACGCCTATTTGGTGTCACTGATTCAACGATGCCTTATTTGACATCAAACGTTTTAATGTTTCTCTCTCTCTCTCTCTCTCTCTCTCTCTCTCTCTCTCTTACTCTCTCTCTCTCTCTCTCTCTCTCTCTCTCTTACTCTCTCTCTCTTACTCTCTCTCTCTCTCTTACTCTCTCTCTCTCTCTCTTACTCTCTCTCTCTCTCTTACTCTCTCTCTCTCTGAGCATATTTCTCTTTATGCATATGAGGAGTGGGAAAGTGTTAATGACAATCGTATTCAATTAAATTGTAAAGTCACTGTTTGTCTGTCTGTCTCTCATTCTATCTGTTTGTATATATTTCTTTGCACACTCAGGTTTGCCTCCAGCGCCAAAAAGTACTGTCGTCAAAAGAGGCTGAAAACGCAGTCAACTGTGCCAAATTACCAGCGTCCAAACAGTTGCGCTGTATGTAGTCTCTGGCTGCTTCTTCACTGAATTGCTAAATAGGATGCCACTATCATTTCCATTCAAAACCATATGATAGTCAGCTCTTCATCTCCCAGCACTCCCACTGCACACTCTTAATATACAGTTAACTCAGTCCTTTCTTTCTGAACTGCAGACCTCTGGAAAGTCTACGCTTTCCTTATACACATCAACCATTTTCAACCAAATTACAAGTTTGTCATTGCAAATAGTAGTGTGAAGAAAAACTACATGATTGCAGGACCATCAAGAAACCCGACTCTATGGATTAAGGGGACAATATATACAACTACAATGGAATGTTTTAAAACACAGACAACCACTAACTGTTTTCGATAAGAAATAATATCAAAAACAACGAAAATATACTTTTACAGATCAGTTAGTTTAATCTCCACAACAGAACTGAGTTCTCTAAACATAAAGGGATTAACATTTTAAAATCTCAGTCTCGTGAGAGGACTAGACTGAACTCGATGTGAACTTGAGTTGACACCATACGACGGGAACACAAACCAAGAAGCTACTAAGACCTTATGAAATGTTTAGTAAAATAAATAAATGAATAAAAACAAAAAGGCGAAAAAGGGACTCCACTGCGGTCACTCAACTTCGAAATATCCATCGGCTTCCTTGAAATTATTTCCTATCTTCTTAAAAACGGACATATTGGATAATGTAGTCCTTGATATATTGTCTGGGTGGTGGGGAAAGAATATCACGGTCGGAAGGCCTTTGGTCATACCTTTTTCTCGATCAGTTCTAACGTGGGATTAAGGAACAGCTGCAGCAGCAGCAGCAGTTGCAATAACAACAGTCAACAAGGAACAACAAACTATCACTCATCTTGCTAGATACCACAGCTATTTTGTCTTCATATTACACCATGCTGTCTTGAAAAGGGAAGTACACATCGCAGAATGTAGTACTGGATAATATGGTGTGTTCAGAAAAAAAAAAGAAAAAATAGGAATAATATTGTGTGGGGCACTTTGTTTTATAGATTTGTTAGGAAAGAGGTTTACCGGGGACTTAGCAAAATCAACGATTAGCAATGAAGTTTCTACGTAATTCCTGAATCTGTAAGAAAAAAAACAAATACGTTTCCCTCATAGCTAACTGACTAAAAAAAAAAGAAAATTACTCGACCAGGGGTCTTATGTGGGGTTAAACAAGATCCTATAACATCAACATATCAACCGACTGTACATTGCTGATGCATAAAGCTGAAAGAAGTTTTATGAAAGTGGAAGTGCTATAAGACATGGGACTTAAATAATTCTAGATTTTATTTGTTTGGTAGCTGAAAAGCCTAATGGATGCCGTTATAGATTTTTAGGACTGAAACAATAATTAAGGTATAAACGGATTTTTTTCTTCACAACATTGTGGCAAACTGAATATTAGAAAAGCTGATATCATATTCTCAATTCTAATTCTCAACGACCAATGAAATACAGGTGAAGTGAACTTGACCTTGATATGTTATTGTTGAAATATCTTAGTTTATTAAAATGTGTGCGTGTGTGTGTGTGTGTGTGTGTGTGTGTGTGTGTGACTGTGACTGTTATATCTCGTGAGTTTCATTATAACAGTGATAAACACACATACCGGTTCTATTTTAATTCTTTTATTACTATCAGTCAACTAGTTAACCATTAACTAATTAACAAATGATAATAAAAGTGAAATAGAACCAGTGCGTGTATTTATTATTGGCTTAATGACCTTCTCGAGACACGACAAAATCAGTTTTAAAGAGCGTATTCACATCAAGAATCTTGTAAACCATGTACATAAACTTGTACGTACACACACACACACGCACACACACACACACACACACACATATACATACTCCCGGAATGGGAAGCTCTTGAACCTACAAACGTCTGCCCTATCGTCATCACGTGTAATATGTCCACCTATCATACTTCTCAGTAACCATCAATCTAGTTACGGTCTAACTTCGTTTTATCGGAGTCTTTATCACTTTAGTACCATGCACCGCAGACTCTTCCTTCTATGCATTACCTATTCATTACATGTACATCATAACTTTTGAAGATGTATAATTCTCCATTTTCCTTTATGGTGTCTTGATCATACACAGTGTATACTGCGTGAAATCCAGTGAAGCAAATCCAGGATTTACCTATCGAGTGAACAGCAGCGAAATTACATATCTTACTTCTGTATGTCCCTTATCATTCGATGTGGTCAGACAGATCTGGATTACATCAGACGGCTAATAAAATTCCTGCTCGGATTCAAATTCCCTATGCCATTTATATATATATATATATATATATATATATATATATATATATATATATATATATATATATACATACATACATGCATGCATACATACATACATACATGCATGCATACATACATACATACATACATACATACATACATTCACATGCATTCATATATATATATATATATATATATATATGTATATATATATATATATGAAGTACAGTCTTGCTTGCAAAAAGGACGTGTGCGTTCAATGATCTAATAATACAAAGAATATATATGCATGTATACACACATATATGTATATACTTACATCTACATGTGTATATAGATGCATATCAGGGTACAGGACGTTAGAACAATGAACTACAGACAACGGAACGAACACATAGGAAAACAGAAAGCCACTTGGAATTATTCATCAGCTGCCTCTATTCTAACTAGACACACGTCTAGTTAGAATAATTCCAAGTGGCTTTCCAAGAGAGAGAGAAAGAGAGAGAGAGAGAGAGAGAGAGAGAGAGAGAGAGAGAGAGAGAGAGAGAGTGAGAGAGAGAGAGAGAGACAGAGAGAGAGACAGAGAGAGAGACAGAGAGAGAGAGGATGGCGGAGAAAACGCGATTTAACCATAGTATCTACTATTTAATGTGAGGTTTAAAACGAACGTTGACAAAAACACACAGCTGTAAGCCTGCTTTAGATAAATACTTATGTCAATAATAATAATCCTTTTTACTGAGGCCAGAAATTTTGGGGACAAATTGATTACATCAACCCCAGGGGTCAAATGGTAATCATCGACCTCGTGGGTATTTGAGCGTAAAGACGGACGAAATGCCACTGAGCAGTTTGTTCGGGTGTTGTAACGATTCTGCCAGTTCGCTGCCTTAAATGATGATGATGATGATGATGATCATCATCATCATCATAATAATAATAATAATAATAATAATAATAAAATAATAATGGCTTTTAAGTTAGGAATTAGGTCAGCAGTTTGTTAGGGGACGGGTTTAGTCGATAGCAATCAGGTCCTGAGGTCTCCAAGGCATTTTCCTACGGTGTAATGGTTCTTTGGATGTCTGTAGGGCTTTTATCAATCAACCCCTTACACACACGTCCTCTGCGATGCTTGCTGGCTTCCAATTTTCTTTTTCTTTCTTGGTTTAAGTGAGAAAGAAAACCAGTGCCAAGGATTAGCAGAGAGGAGTCTATTTGTGAGGTGAATAATCTTTTTTTCCCACCTATTTTATTAATACTATTATCTCAACTGCCATTATGAAGTTCCTACAATCTACGGATGATAACAGGTAATCGAAGCTGTACTGGTGCTTTACTCATCATTCACTTATATATTTTCTATAATTTCTCCATATATATATAATAATAATAATAATAATAATAATAATAATAATAATAATAATAATAATAATAATAATAATAATAATAATAATAATACAAATGATATATGAGCATATGCATGTATACATACATATATGCACATACCTACATTTACATGTATATGTCTATCTGTCCCTCTCTCTCTCTCTCTCTCTCTCATATATATATATATATATATATATATATATATATATATATATATATATATATATATATATATATATATATATATATATATATATATATATATATATATATATACATATATATATATATATATATATATATATATATATATATATATATATATATATATATATATATATATATATGTATGTATGTATATATATGTATGTATATATATGTATGTCATACATACACATATATGTGAGAAATAAAACAACGCAATCCCACTGAAATTGACAATTCTGAAGACACTGAAATATAAAAGCATTGATGAATTAATATTTGTGCGTGCGTGTGTGTGTGTGTGTGTGTGTGTGTGTGTGTGTGTGTGTGTGTGTGTGTGAAATATATGATTTCCGAATACGTATATTGTAATATTTTTTTAATTCAATTTCTTAAACCGGTGCTCATAAAAAGAAAAAAGGGAACTGCATTTTCGCGAGAAAAGATAAGACAACATACACAATGAATGAAGCTATGGCAAATATTTCCAACTACGTATGATAATACATTGATTTCATACAGAGGAAGAAGACAGGCAGCCGTATGGAAAATAAATGTCTATAAGTTACCTGCACTGCCCTTTCCTATCAGAAGGAGACAAGTGCTGAACAATGACTAGTCGGAAGAAAAGTTTGGTGTCCGTATACTGGTAGGAGAGTCAAACTGCTGCCACAATAACCCTTGCGAAGTGTACAGGAATGATTAATCGATTGCAGTCGACAGAGTGTGCTGTGCACCAGTCAGGCTGGCTGCTTCGTTGCCCTTGCAGCTTTCGTCGTCTGGCACTACTCGGCTTTATTCTTATTCCTTGTACACCTGCAAACTAAAGTCCATGTATGTATGTATGTGTGTATTTCTGAGAGAGCATATGTGTGTATTTGTGTGAAAGAAAGTGTGTGTGTGTGTATGTGTGCGTGTGTGTATGTGTGTGTGTGTGTGCGTGTGTGTTGTGTGTGTGTGCGTTTGAACATGTGCGTGTCTGCATGTTTGTGTGTCATTGTCAACTTTTTAAATACGTATGCGGGCTTGATTAGGAATGTGTGGTAGGGAGAAGAATGTGGATAACAAGGGAGTAGGAAATTAGAAAGAAATTAAAGACGAGAGAGAGAGAGAGAGAGAGAGGGAGTAAGAGAAAGAGGGGGTAAGAGAGAGGAAAGAGAACATGTATGTGTAAAGAAAATGTGCGTTTGTGCGTGTATACATATGTACATGTGTGTGTGTGTCTGTGTGTGTATGTATGCGCTTGTGTATGTCTATGAACGTGTGAATGCATGTATATGTGTACATGTGTATGTGTACGTGTTTGTGTGTGTATGCGCGCACGTCTGTGGTTACGTTAGATTTCGAACTTTGGAAAGTCTAGTTTAGAATCGATAATTCTGTATCATTGTATCATTGTACAAGATAAATGGATAAGTTGAACGATGCCAAGAGAAAATGGACGTTAATAAAAGAACAGGATAGAACAGGCAATAAGGAACAAATATGCTAGAGTCTCTTCCATATTGTGTGGTTACATTGAGAACAACCTTTTATATTTTCATACAAACAGTTCAATAAAAGTCGACCTCTCCCACCCTGAGTGGACTTACATTTACGACATAGAAAAAGGTTCTGTAATACTAACAATCATTTATCACAGTATACTACTGTTTCACACTTCTCCTCATTACACCACATCACAACTCTGACGCTAGATATAGCATTATTGTTTAATCAGTGTGGATGATGTTACTTCTTAACATTGATACATTGATATATAGGGCTATAACATTTCAGGAGGTGGTTCCAGTGGATTGAATCGACTCTAGTACTTCACTAGTACTTTCTTTTATCAACACCAAAAGTGGTTATTGATGGTAGGGGGGGGGGAGATTTGGCTGGATTTGAATATAGAAATAAATACACCATTCTTTACCAAATGTAGTTAAAACTGATATCTTACATAGGCACAAAGACAGATATTTAGTGGGAGGGATAAACTCGGTTTATGAACTCAAAACTTGACTGGAAATTATTTACTGACACCAAAAAGGATAAAAGAAACATTATTAACCTTCTACAAGGACTGAAGCTGCGATGTATAGGCCTATATTGAAATATCACAAGGCATTTTCTCTGCCACTCTACAAACCAATCTGTTGAATCCACCGAAATAAGGAAAGCGGGTATTATTAAAGAAGAGACTAGATTCACAAAAACTAATTCTAATGCTTCAGAAAATTAGAAATAGTCATTAGGCATTAGAAATATATTCTACAGCCAAGAGAAGAATAGTAATAAATCCATTGTTCTTCGAAAATACGACCATTTACGCGAATAAACATATATCTATGTGCAATGTATATGTATGTCTATGTATATATATGTATATATGCATACACACATGCACACATACATACATGCATGTAGTATGTGTAATTATGTATGTATGTATGTGTGTGTGTATATATATATATACGAGCATGCATTTATATATATATATATATGCGTATGTACACACCTCCATTCAGCGGTCCGTCCGTCCGTCCGTCCATCAATCTGTACATACATACATACATACATACATACATACGTCCACACATACATACGCACGTACAGACATATAAAATTAGTAGAATAATGCTGCACATTATATTAGATATTTTCAACTCATGCTCAGGTAAACTTTACCCCCCCCCCCCCCCGCTACATGTGTTGCATCAGAACCCTAACGCCCAAGTAGATCTAAATTAGACAGCTATCAACATGAATTGTTCAACATTGAAATATTCACAAACCAAAGGGCGATATTTCTAATGCACTTGGTACTTGAGTTTCAAGCGGTTAAGTAATAAATTACAATTCCTTGCGCAGATGGCATTCTTTTCATTCATAAAATGAAATTATGCAAACACCCCCCACCCCCGCACTAAAATACACGAACATATATTTGTGCATACATGTGTGGTTTTCAATTTTTTCACATATGAATAATACATACATACATACATACACACACACACACACACACACACACACACACACACACATATATAATACTTACATAGAGATATACAATGTATATATATAAATATAAATACACACATATTTACATGTAAACATATATAGGGATAAATATAGAGGGGCAAAAAACTAAGAGTAGCTTGCTTACCAGCCACATGGTTCCGGGTTAAGTTCCACTGCGTGGCACCTTGGGCAAGTGTCTTCTACTTAATTTCGGGTGAACCAAAGTTTTGCGAGTGGATTTGGTAGACGGAAACTGAAGGAAACCCGTCGTATATATATATATATATATATATATATATATACGTATATGCGTATGTGTGTGTCTGTATGTGTGAGTGTGTAAACGAGAGGGTGCTTAAACGTTCCTGGTTTTGGGTAAAGGAAAACAGGAAGATCAGTTAATTGTGATTTTATTCAACATTCCTCTCTCAGATTTACACACTTATTACAGCGGTCCCTCAGTTTTTGTAAACTCTGTAAAAGAACTCGGAAGTTTGAGCCTCCCACAAGGACCCAACGATTCCCTTAAAGCCAGGAAATACAACATAATTTCTTTTTACTTTGTTTTTTTCTTTGTGTTGTCTAGGACTTCTTTAAAAGAGAGGTGAACATTTTTTTCAATTATGACTACAAGTCAAAGAGCGAAAATTTAAGGTAAAAATTTAAAATTTGTATTAAAGAATTTTGGGTCTATTGAAATATTTTCATGCATTATCATGCAAGATCTATGTGTGTGGATGGGTGTGAGTGGAAGAGCTGAGAAAATGAATTACATTTCATTGCATCTTAAACACTCACTTACCTCCATTAAATTCACAAAGAAAGTAGTATCCTGATACACACCAATATTAAAATTTTTTACCCATAGCACATCATAGATCTAATACTGTATTGCAAGAT
This sequence comes from Octopus bimaculoides, assembly GCF_046866305.1. Taxonomy (NCBI): domain Eukaryota; kingdom Metazoa; phylum Mollusca; class Cephalopoda; order Octopoda; family Octopodidae; genus Octopus; species Octopus bimaculoides. The sequence continues at coordinate 106,633,027 of NC_142934.1, read as the reverse complement.
GAATTTATGAGCAGTCGTTAATCCAGACCTACAATAAGCCAGAAGTACAACAAATGCAAAAAGAAGAACTGAGAAATTTTATAAAACTGTAAAAATATCTCCTGGAATTAATAGACAATGGGATTATATTAAGCAAAGATGCAGAATATATCTAGACTTAGGACTCCAAAACAAAACTTGAAGGGAACGTATTCTCGTTTATCAAGACTTATGACCCAAGAATATGAATATTCACTTCTATCAAAACAAATCTACCAGCCTTTTTCCAAACACGAAAATGAAGAACTGGATCTTCGAAAGCCCAGCCCTCAACCGCAATCGTCAGCCAAATGGTCTTAAAAAATATCTCACAGGGGCAAAATTCATTTCAGAAAATAACCCAGAATTTTATGTAATAAGTTTAAAAGTTGGTGGTGATTACTGATGGCAGAATATACATTAATGAAAATTTCAACCATTTAAAAACTAGCACCAAGATAAAATTCATAAATGGATGATTTTTCAAGATAAACGCAGACATGACCTGGAAAACAAGAGATCATATGTATTGCATAACACGTCATAATGTGTGAAAAATCACATCAGCCAAACTGGAAGCTCCCTATGGGAACAAGAGAGGATACATAAGCAACAAATACGCAATCTGTAACCAAGGAAATTCCATCTAAACAGGCATTTACAAATTTGCTGGAAGAGCAAATTCCAAAATTTATTATCTAATAATGCTTCACGGACGATCCGCTATAACGTTTAAAATAGACATTTTATATATAAAAAAAATTCCTGTCTTAAATAACACTGCTTCACGAAATAATGAAATGACCACAGAAAAAAACAATTTCTTGTAAAACCACCACAGGATGGTATAAAATCTCTAGATTCGAGAATCCCCCCTTATTTCCGGTACTTTCTTTTCTTCTTTCTTCCTTTACGAAAGTTCGAAAAAAAACGGGATTTCTTATTAATTAATTTTTCTAACTTATCTTTTCTTTATTTTCATTATTATTCTTTTATGAATTCTATACATGACCGAGAACTTTCTGTTGCTGTGTATACATGTATGTATATGTATCCTTTATATATATATATATATATATATATATATATATATATGTGTGTGTGTGTGTGTGTGTGTGTGTGTGTATGTGTGTGTGTGTGTGTGCGTGTACGTAACTTTATGCACGTAAGTATATGCGGTGCAGTGTGACATACGTACGTACGCCTACATATGTATATATAAATGTGTATATATATATTATATATTATATCAATTTTTCGTTGATTATGGAATTTACAGGTAGGATTGAGGCACTGTTTTGGAATTCATCTTTGAAGGATATCCCCATCCCATCTAGAAAGGAATATATTTTGAAACTTATTACTCATTTATTGTGCTTTTAATTATTAATTTTTCTATATGTGATGGTGGATTTTCATCGATGAGTTCTTGAAACTTGGTTATTTTCCCTAAAACTATATATTTTATATATACACATATATACATGTACTTATAAAGGTTCTTACACACACACTTATATTCTTTTATTTGTCTCAGTCATTTATTTGACTGCGGCCATGCTGGATCACAGCCTTGAAGGCCTTAGTAAGAGGAATCGACCAGAAGACTTATTTTTAAAGCCTAGTACTTATTCTATCGGTCTATTTTGCCAAACCGCTAAGTTACGGGGACGTAAACACACCAACACCACTTTTCAAGGCATGATGGGGGACGAACACAGTCACAGAGATACACACACTAATATAAATCGGGCTTCTTTCAGTTTCCGTCTGAAAGCTTTTGGTTGGCCCGAGGCTATAGTAGAAAACACTTGCCCAGGATGCCACGCAGTGGGACTGAACCCAGAACCTGGTGGGTTGGGAAGCAAACTTCATACCACACAGCCACTCCTATATATATATATATATATATATATATATATATAAAATTTTGTCTAATAATTCTTCACTGTTAACCCTATACTTAAACCAAGGCCCTTACCTGACGACTTAGAAAAAGATGCTAGGAGTATCACTAAACAGGTATTATCCGATGTAGGTGTCAGGTGGTATTTCTATCATTTATTCTTTTCTACTTTAGGCCCGATATTTTTGGGGAGGGGCCAGTCGATTAGATCGAGACCACTACGCAACTGGTACTTAATTTATCGACCCCCTAAAGGTATGAAAGGCAAAGTCGACCTCGGCGGAATTTGAACTCAGAACATAAAGACAAACGAAATACGGCTAAGAACTTCGCCCGGCGTGCTAACGTTTCTGCCAGCTTGTTGCCTTGGTATTTCTATCATTTATTGCAATATATAGCACAAGGTACAATGTAACAGGTTGAAAAAAAAAAGAAAAAAAAAAAAAGAAAAAAAATTATAACCCATAAAGCGAAGCGATTTTTCGTTAAGTTTTCAGTGTAGCATTAAGATCCATTACGGACAATGTGTACGTTGGGAAAATCTCAGTGAGTCGTTCGGAATCAGTTGGTGTATAATATCCATGAACTAGCTAAGGTGGCAAGCAGGGAGGAACGTTAGCACGCTGGGCGAAATGCTTAGCGGTAATGCGTCTGTCTTTATGTTCTGAGTTCAAATTCCGCCTAGGTCGACTTTGTCTTTCATCCTTTCGGAGTCGATAAGTACCAGTTGCGTACTGGAGTCGGTCTAATCGACTGGCCCCCTCTCACTAAATATTGAGCTTTGTGCCTAGAATAGAAACTAATATTCATGGTCTAGTTGCAGTGTCTATGCGTGTAATTAAATGTTATATTAAGCTTGTGGTATGGTTGACAAAAAGAATTGGACAATCCAAAGGTAACGACGAGAAAGTGAGATTTGTAAGATGAATTTCGACAATTATTTAGAAAAATATTTACGGAGATGTACTTGCATAGCAAGTGGCCTGATCTGAGATCGTGTGCTGGAACGAAAACAATTGCAGCGTGGAAGGTGTTTATAAGCCATTTAAAATAACACACAAAAACACACTTCAACATTTAAATTTAATTTGTCAAAATATTTTCGTCGCTTTGAGACCGCGACCAAGGTCTGTTTGTAGCAGCATTACAACTTGGGTGAATATTATTTCGGGTTAATAACACATTGTCGCGATAAAGTCCGCTCTTATTATCAGGAAAGTAGGGTTTCATTTGCGAATAATATATAAGCCAACGCAGTGGATAGCCTTAGCTGAGTCGCAAATATCCATGCAAATATCAAAGGAATCTTTGAATTTCTTATTTATCCATAAATTAAATTTATATTTCATGAAGAGATTATTGGATTTCCATTTTGACATCATAAATTATCGCTTTATGAGTTTGTAAAAGATTTCTATATTATCTGTGATAATAGTGATAGATTTATGTCCATTTTCTATGCATGTAAACAGATATAAATACATATTACATAATACATACATATGTATATATAGATGTATGTATGTGTATACACACATAAAATATATCTATATATCTATATATCTATATATATACATGTATATATAAATATATGCATATATATGCATGCACGTGCGTATACACACACGCAAAAGAAAATGGATTGAACGACATACTCTATTTACAATCCCTACAATTGTTTCGATACATTTTTATACGTGTTGTGCATTGGTGAGATTATATAATTAACATATTGCGTAATTACTATAATCCACCAAAGGTGTACGATGCGCTGCTTCAGGAGGATTCTTTTAAATAAGTCCTTCGTTAGATTATTCTGTTATTTCACTCATTGTGAGAATGAATGCTCGAAGCAGTGTGCTATTTTCAGCAATTTACAGACAAAACTAAACCCCCAGATATAGTGACAGACAAAATAGAAAAAATACAGAAACAAAGAAACAGAAAAAATTGTTAAGTTGCCAATAAGTTTCAATTCTGTCTCCGTGGTTAGACTATAAGGAAGAATAAAATTAAGCGTTTAGAAATAATAATGTGATAACGTGATAAAAAATGACCGTTTCTGTGCTTATCAACTGTTTTCTTAGAGGGTCCAAATTACCACCAATGTACTACTAGTGTAAAAATGTGTCGAAATAATTGTAGTGGTGGTGGTGGTAGTAGTAGTAGTAGTAGTATCATCATCGTTATTGTTACACTCTCCATGATCCTAAATTTAAATACGCCTAAGCAGAGATTATGTAAAAATGTCATCAGCTAAAGCTCTCAACAGAATATCTCAGGAAACAGTTTGAACACTCCGTTGATATACAGCTCGTGATATGTAAAGCAGCATACGAGATCTGTATGCTCGCCAAAACTCTGATCACACTTGCATAAAACTTGTTAAACTAGCAACAGTATGCACTGCGCATCGTAAACAATCGATTCTTAAGCCAATTCAAGTAAATACATCACGTCTCTTGACACATTCACCAATGTATATGTTGTTACAAGAGAACAATATTGCGATACTTCATCTCATTTCACACTTAAAACTTTGTTGGTTCAACGGAGCTAAAATGAATTCTTTTAGCAAAAGAAAAGACATTGTTTAATGTGGAACATGATGTCGGAAAGAAATGTTTGACCGTGCATTAAGCCCGAAGAATGGTATGGATATAACATGGCAAATAAAATAACAGAAAATATAAAGTAAAAATCCTATGCAGCTCTTAGTTGTTGAGAGTTAAAATAAACAGCTATCCATCTATGGGCTCTCACAGAATACTTTTAACGTCAGTATCTCTTTCTGTCTTCTCTCTCTCTCTTTCTCTCTTGCTCTCTCTCTCTTTCTCTCTTGCTCTCTCTCTCTTTCTCTCTTGCTCTCTCTCTCTTTCTCTCTTGCTCTCTCTCTCTTTCTCTCTTGCTCTCTCTCTCTCTTTCTCTCTTGCTCTCTCTCTCTCGTATATGTATATATTTGAATAAGTGAGCAAATATCTTTACACCTCTTTCTCTCCCTATCAATATTTGTATATGCGTGTAAAAGTGTGTGTGTGCGTGTGTGTGTGCATGTGTGTGGTCGCGCGAGTTCTCTTTACTGTTGCTAATACTTCTAATTCAGCATTTACTATATTATCACTGTCTTTGCTCCATACAATCGTCTTCACATCAGCTCATAAAACATAAATCGACTCCAGAACATTCTCTATGTAGAAATCAAATCTCCTTAGCG
>NC_142934.1:106620389-106622889 GCF_046866305.1 Octopus bimaculoides | reverse complement strand
AAATCTGTAAATGTACAACCATCCAGATCTGTGAGTACCTTATATCTGTGAGTACCTCATATATATATGTATACATATATAAGTACATATATTTACACACACACATATGCACATTTGCTTAATGAGAGAGGTGGAAGATGGAAGATACGAGAATATTTATTAATCACTAGTATTGTTTCGACTCGTCTAGCTACCATGTATATACCATACGTTTTATTATCAAATATATATATATATATATATAGGCGAAGGGGTGGCTGTGGTGTTCTTGGGCAAGCGTCTTCTACTATAGCCTCAGGCCGACCAAAGCCTTGTGAGTGGATTTGGTAGACGGAAACTGAAAGAAGCCCCCCGTATATATATATATATATATATATATATATATATATATATATATATATATGTGTGTGTGTGTGTGTGTGTGTGTCTGTGTGTATGTTTGTGTGTCTGTGTTTGTCCCCCCAACATTGCTTGACAACCGATGCTGGTATGTTTACGTCCCCGTAACCTAGCGGTTCGGCAAAAGAGACCGATAGAATAAGTTCTAGGCTTACAAAGAATAAGTCCAGGGGTCGATTTGCTCAACTAAAGGCGATGCTCCAGCGTGAGCTACTAACCCTAAAATTCCGAGTTCGATTCCAGGATTCCTGAATAATAATAATAATAACGGCTATGATGATTTCTTTTCTTCAGACTGTAAACCCAAATCTCCGATATTTTCTTTTCGTGCAAGAGTATACGCTGTGTCATAAGTCATCAAACTATTTAGCAATAACCATTTTGTTCATAACTCCGATCCTATTTGTTCCTTGTATTATTAAAAGTCTTATCTTCAGAATTTCGAGTTCCTGAAATTTTCTCCTTGTCCGTATTTTCCCCCTGCAACTATTGAAGAGCAGTATGCGTTGCTTCTTTCACCGAGGTCTTGGAGGGCCTGCAAATACAATGGCACGACTCTTCCTCCAGACTAAACTTTAAAAAATCTAATTAGTCCTTAAAAATTCAATTGAGAATCCAATTCTTTATTCATTTTCACTTTCATTCACGTGAGTTCTTTTTAAGTTCTTCAAAAACTTAGTAATTTGAGGTGCGCTCACACGCGCGCACGCAGTATACATACATATATATGTGTGCGTATATAATACATCTCTCTCACTCCATGTGAGTGTATGTGTGTGTGTGTCTGTGTGTTTATGAAATGCAATATATTATCTTTTAAGGTTATTTGAATCTTTAATTATATGAATTTACAAGAAGATTCAATCGACAATTCGGGGTTATTCGATCCCATAAAATTGATATTAATGAAAAGAGAAAAGAATACACCTTTAATAGGCTTTTAATCAACACTTAATGAAGACAATTATTAGGAGTCTCATCAACAAGTGTGTATTCTTTGATAAATTGCTTTGGGATCACACACAGGCGCATTATTATTATTATTTTTTTACTTGTATTCCAACGGACATTTTGATACCGTATGACTTTCAACGATTGAAACTTAGGTTCATTAAAAAATCAAAAAGTATTTCCAGAAGACATTAGTTTCAGGAAGTTCCAAATTTGGCCATCGTGACAAAGACACCTCGATCATGTTAGTCTTATTGATAGGCTATTCGTGAAGTTTTATTTGAGGCAATTAACAATGCAAATTAATTAACTGGACTTGCTACTCTAAGATGTCTAATATCCAGAGGGCAAATGGTCAGTATTAAGTATTTTAATTAGAGGATTTAATTTCATTAATACTTTTAAAGTATTTTTTTTTATAAATGAAAGCCTGAGATGAAAGAGTGATAGACGTAGTTCAAGATGTAGCGTGCTGTACTAAATATGCATCTACAGTCTGATTTCAAATGAACCAGTGACGTCAGATAGGTAGCGCCAAATAGACGGCGGCAAATCACTTATCTTAAAACGTCTCATACATCTCTTGAAGATGCACATGAGAAATAGGGACAAAGTTTAACTGAACTGAAACCGTTAACCGGGGAAACCAAAATTAAGCAAACCACTTATCAAAATGGTAGGTTGAAAAAAGAGCAACTTAATGAATTTGAGAACGACGATAAACCAGAGGAAAACGTCAGAGAAAAGCTTCATGATGGCTCAGACCAAACTGAATCTGAACTAAAATAGAAAGTATTTTTTATTGTCATTGATGTCAGTGACTGCTTGAGAATCAAACCGGTTTGATGTAGCAAACATGGTAACTGCATGGCGTACTGTGACGATATCAAAACGTGACGGAAGTGGAAGCGTGCACGCGGAAAAATATTGGACGTCATCTCTCAGAATATATGTGAGATGAAATGGAACACCTTGAAACGATTAATGCATCGAAAACAATGCATTTCGTTGCATTATTGCAGTCTTCAAACGATTCCACTCTGCTGGCCAAATGTCCAGTCGGGCATCCCAAGATCTCCCTTGAATGAAGCATTTACAGCCGAGTGGACTGATGCAGCGTAAAATGAAGTGTTTTGCTCAAGAATACAAC
>NC_142934.1:106612889-106615389 GCF_046866305.1 Octopus bimaculoides | reverse complement strand
TATATATATATATATATATATATATATATATATATATACGTATGGAAAATAATGGTGGGTCTAGCTCCAAATTTCGGAATCGAAATCTACAACAATCCCGAAATGGACGGCACTGCACAGTACCAAACGTCCCATCTTCACCGTGGATATGAACCCAATATTGTAAAAGGTTGGTATTCAAGGGACTACAAATTTTTAATGCTTTACCACAGAACATCAGGGATCTCTGAGCTGTAGACAAGGAAGTCTTCAAAAACCATCTAGACAGCTTTTTTGTCTGCAAAACCGGATGAAAACCACATCGTGCAGAAGGCACAAAGAAGAGCGGCAACGCCCAGCTCGCTACTTCGCCAGAAGTAATACTGGAAAAATGCCCGGATGCAGTAAAGGTGGTGCATCCACATGGCCTCAACATCTGACTGAAACCCATAAAATATTAAAGATAAGATATATATATATATATATATATATATATATATATATATATATATATATATATATATATATATCGTATGTGTATTTCGTGTGCAAGATTCTTGATGTGGATACGTGTGTTGAAAGAAATACAATTAAACCTTGGGAGAGGCATTATGCCAGTAATAAACACACACACTGGTTCAGTCCTTTATTAATTTATATAGTTTTTGTTAAATTATTTCATTGCACTCTTGCAATCTCTTCAGTAACTTGTCTCTCCACTTCCATTTATTTTGAATGTATGATCTGGCGTTGTTTTGGCGTTGTTTCGAAACTGTTCGGTATGAGCATGTGAGTGTGTGCAAGCTCGTATGTGTGCACGCTCATATGTGTGCACGCACTTATGTGTTCGTGCTTATATGTAAGTATGTGCGTCCATATGTGTGTTTGTAATAATTTCGTTTATATCAGATCAGATAGAGACTTTTTTTTTTTTAAATTTAAATTTATTTATTTACGTTCATATTCCGCATCATATGTGTGAACAACACATGCAACTATGGGCAATTGTAAGGCCCTCATCTACGTGTATTTGGTGTTCAAAATTGGTTGCGTTTCAGTTATGAGGACCGACTCCTGTATTTGTCGCAACGATGCGTCACCGAGGTGACGTCTAGACAGGATTTCTATGCTAATTCTGTCCAGTACACCGCCATGTTGTTCTTTGGCATGCTGGTTGCATGTGTTGTTCACACATATGTTGCGGAATATGAACGTAAATAAATAAATTTAAATTTAAAAAAAAAAAAGTCTCTATCTGATCTGATATAAACGAAATTGTTACAAACACACATATGGACGCACATACTTACATATAAGCACGAACACATAAGTGCGTGCACACATATGAGCGTGCACACATACGAGCTTGCACACACTCACATGCTCATACCGAACAGTTTCGAAACAACGCCAAAACAACGCCAGATCATACATTCAAAATAAATGGAAGTGGAGAGACAAGTTACTGAAGAGATTGCAAGAGTGCAATGAAATAATTTAACAAAAACTATATAAATTAATAAAGGAATGAACCAGTGCGTGTGTTTATTACTGGCATAATGCCTCTCCCAAGGTTTAATTGTATATATATATATATATATATCTGTAAAAATATATGACACTTATTCGGTAGCCATGATAAAACTCCGAGTTTCGGATGCCAGGGTGGGAGCCCACGCCAACATCTCTTCAGTTATCCGGCCAATTGAAAATTCATGTGAAAAATGACCGTTAAAAACAAAGGGTCATTTTTCACAGGAATTTTCAATTGGCCGGATAACTGAAGAGATGTTGGCGTGTGCTCCCACCCTGGCAACCGAAACTCGGAGTTTTATCTTGGCTACTGAATAAGTGTCACATATTTTTACAGATAAATTCCTCTATTTATATAATATCGAGGTCTCTTTCTTTCTTTTGTTGTCCTTCCTGTCAAATATATATATATATATATATAGGAGATTTGACATAATCATTACGTCCTTCTATATGTAGCCACCACCAATGGTGACACATTTCTCCCATCGCTTCATGCAGCTAAGAAGACTTCGTCAGTAGAAGTCGGTAGATTACGTTTCCTGCCAAGACTTTACCTTTATCATCATCCGAAAAGTGCTTGCCTTTCAAAAAGCCTACATAGTTGGAAAGAGGTGGCAGTCAGATAGTGCAAGGTCGGGAGTCTAAGGGTGATGAGGAGGGATTTCATAGCCGAAGGAGTGTGCTTACATCTGGACAATATGCGTATTGGAGGAGGTGTACTCCTTTGGTCAGCATGCCATGCCTCTCTGCTTTGATGGTGTCCCGCAATTTCTGCAGCAGAGAAGCATGATATGCCCTGCTAACTATGGTGCCCTTTGCCAGAAAATCCATAATCACTATTCCACGTTGGTTCCAAAAGACTGTAAGCATCACCTCGCCTGCTGAGGGTTCGACACGATCCTTCTTTGGAGGTGGTGAGTTATCATGCTTCTATTGCATTGACTGGATTTTAGTCTCAGGGTCATAGTATTGCACCCATGTCTCA
>NC_142934.1:106595389-106600389 GCF_046866305.1 Octopus bimaculoides | reverse complement strand
CTAAATATGTTAAGAAAAATAACTGGAACGATTCACTCGGTGCAAATATTTAAACGGAGAAATATTTAAACTAAGAAAAAATGGTATTTTGAATAAGAAAATTATATTACAATAACGGTTAATTTTAATATTGGTTTCAAATTTTGGCATAAGGACAGTAGTTTCAGGGAGTGGGTAAATCAGTAAAATCAACCCCTTATTTTATCGACCCCGAAAGGATGAAAGATAAAGTCGACCTCGGCGGAATTTGAACTCAGAACGTAAGGAAGAACGAAATGCTGCTAAGCATTTTGACCGGTGTGCTAACGACTCTGACAGCTCACCGTCTTACAAATAATTTTAATACTGGTTTCAAATGTTGGCACAAAGCCAGAATTAAAAGTATTTAGAACGTTGGTTTCAAAATATTTTTTGTATTTCTTATTCAAAAATGAAGAGTAGTTCTCGTGATTCAAGGATCCTCCACGAGATGCGAGATAGATGGAAGGTATCTTCTAACTAGTGACATGAACTCTTTGTAGAACGCCTAAGGACCAGTAGTGTTGTTGAATCGGGTGACCATTTAAATGTACGACTTAGGATTTGAACACAGAATGCCACGAACCGGAATACTTTATGACATCGCGACCAATGTTCTAAAGAATCTGCCAATTCGTCAGGCATAAAGAATAATAAATAAACATTTGGAATAATAACAATACAATACCTTTTGTGTTACGTTTTTATATTGTTCGGTATTTAAAATGATTATTAGATATTCGATAAGTTCCACAATATATTGTTGCCATATTGACTATCAGTAACGATATACTTGTTTTTATGTCCAGCGATATGTTCAACAGTTCTGTTTGAAGTACCTTAGAAGCTGCATACAAGCACATAACAGCGAAATATATATTTGCGAGATGCGGACACGTTGTGGATATTCAAATTTCGGTCATGGGAATCTTTTATAATTGTTCTTGTCAAAACATATCCCGATAGATTTCCCCCTTACACTCATTCTGTATCATTAGGTGGCATAACGAAAAATAATTAAGACTGCGAAAATCGACTACAATAAACACATTGATATAGCTAGTTTGTATTATTACATAAAGACACTAAACATCTAAACACTTATACGCACTCAAAAACGGTTTATAATCAAAACTCTGTGGTAAATACAAAACAAAAAAACATCCAGTGGCATTCAAATACAGTTCAGAAATCATCGGTGACTGGATTGTTGTATCAATCCACTTATTGAATGAAATTATTAACATATTAATACTGCATATTCGACTCCTTTGCTTCAAATGATTCAGATTTGTTCAATATGATCCACACACTATTAATTTCACAAATCTGAAGACATTCATCCATATACATATGGTATGCACAAAATTCTTTTCTGAATTACATAAATCCATTGAAGGAAATTTGTAGCGAGTGAATAGATTTTCTGTGTAGTAATTCCTTCTTTTTTTTTTTTTTAACTAAAATTCCAAGAGACGCGGACAGTTGTCTTGAAGATGCTGGATTTAGCGATGGAGTTATCGAAATGGTTTTTATAATAACTAAGAAATTTAAGTAAACATACTTACCTGGCCAACCGGCCTTCCATTGATGTGCATGAGATTTGGTGGTCTTCATCCAGGGAAACTGAAGTGCTGGTTGTTGCCGAACATTAGGCGACGATGTGCCAATACTGGAGGAAGAATTTAGTGTATTACCTGGCGAAGCTGATGCATGGTGGTGAGGATGGTGATTATGATGAGGATGGTGCAACGGCTGCGAGTGAGCAGGTGGTGGCTGTTGATGTGTTTGTGAATGGAGTTGTTGGGTGTGATGGGAATGCTGTTGTTGTTGTTGTTGTTGTTGATGTTGTAACGATTGTTGTGCTTGGTGATGCGAATGGTGAGCCTGATGCGTATGCAAGCGCGGTAAAGCCTCTGTTCCAAGGTGGTTACCTACTGCTGTAGGCGCAACCACCACTGATGCTTGCATATGGGCTGGATTCGAGTTCAATGCATTTCTTGTGGGGCTATTCTGCTGTGATTGTTGTTGTTGTTGCTGCTGCTGCTGATGTGAATGAAGTGGTTGCGTGTGCTGGTTATGTAATTGTCCAATGTTGTTCGATTGTTGCTGTTGTTGTTGCTGCTGTTGCTGCCCTCTGCAAACTACTGCTGCAACTGCACTTGTTCCATCGGACACACCATTATTTACTGCGGCATTTCCGGTTGCACCAGCACCAGGTGAACTCCCCACACCGATTATATTAGCAACAGTATTTACCGCCGGGGCAACTGTTGCTGTCGCCGCCGCTGCTGCACCTTCAGTCCTCGTGTTCGGTGTTGGAGACCCAGTAGCAGCAGGTACTACTGCGTTTGTAGAATTTGATGGACTTGCATTTGAAGATTGTGACGTCACTACAGCCGACGAAGAAGATACATTGGAAGATGTCAGATCATCGTGATGGCACAGATGTAATTGCTGCTGTTGTTGCAAACCTTCTTCGACTACAGCCATATTTTGACCGCCATAGCCAGCAGATGTTCCTTGGGGAGAATTGCGGGCATAAATACATGCAGGTGGAGGTTCATGTAACGTTGGACATACTCCGTGATCATAAGTGACCACAGGTAAAGTCACCACAGGGTCGATATAGGAACAGTTACCTGTGTCTCGTGGAAACATAAGTTTTTTCTGCTGTGCTAGACAGTGGGGTTCTTGGAGTTGGTCTGACAATGGAGGTGTGAGAAGCAGCGGTGATGGTGAAAGTGCTGCCCGCTGGAATCGATGATTATTGCGAGGAAGGCGGCGAGTGTGGTGCGGGAAGTAAACACTACTAGTCGCGTCCATTAGACTTTAAACATCTGGAGAAAGATTGAAAATGACTTCGAGTGAGAAAAAAAGCAGAATAATAACGTATGAGACATTAGAAAACATGGAAGAGAAAAGTGCAGAGTAAAGAGGACAAGTTAAAGAAGAAACAACCAAAAAAAAAAAAAAAAAAGAACTTGGAAGTGAAAAGGGACAGGAAGTAAAAGAGAAATGTGAGATAAGTAAAGAGTTATAAAGGTTGTTGGCGTGTGTGTATGGTAGGAGAAGTTGAAATGAAAAAAGAGAGGTTGAGTGATAAAGGGAGAGCGAGATAAGAATGGACATAAAAGAAACGAAGGCTGTTGGAAAAGAATAATGCTTCTGAGCTCTTATCAGAAGATAAGAAGCTATCACGTGAAAGATAAACAGTATTGTTGTATTGTTTATGTATGTTATTGAGGTTTGTGAAGATGTTTACGTGACGGAGACAGAGAAAGTGTAAAAGAGAAATGAAAGAGCGGGTAAATGAGAATAAGTGGGGTTAGAGATAAAGAGAGAAGTAGAGAATGTGCACGAGAGAGAGAGAGAGAGAGAAGACAGACAGACTGAGAGACAGAGAGATAGACAGAGAGAGAGAGGGAGGGAGCGAATCGGACGAAAAATTAGAAAGAGAGAGAGAGAGAGAGAGTGAAGGGGGAAAGCAAGAGTCGGAGTGGGAGAGTAAGATGGAAAGAGAGACAGAGTAATAGATAAAAAGAGAAAGATGAAGTATCACAGCGATTCCTCAGTCACTGGAATCAGCCAATGGGAACTTGCCTAAGATACGTTTTTAATGAATAGCAAACCACACCTCTTTTGTTGTTGTTTTTGTGTTTTAAAGATATCTCCTGAGTGTAGTCATTTCCACAGAGGTTTTCTCATAAATTAGACACGAACTCACACACACACAAACACACACACACAGGCACAAGCATAACGCCACACAGATATCAAGTGTCAACAAACACACCCATTAAGCAAGTGCGATATTCAGAAGAATACACTTCCACTGATTCACACATGGAGCGACAGACACATACGCACACACTCACACATACACACAAGCACACTCACTCACACACTCACTCACACACTCATACACATAGAGACAGACAGACATAAAGAGAGAGAGACAACCAGACAGACAGACAGACGATTGGCAGATAGACAGACAGGGAGAGAAGCATGAAGGCAAATAGTTTCAAAACCGCACTCATAAATAAATGCCAATGACAATTTTAAATGCATCATCTTCATTATTCTATTATAGTTTTGAAGCTGACCATTATTTAAACGATGAGCAGCAGTGGATTAGCAGAAACGGTAGAGCAACGGACAAAACGACATGCGGTATTTAATTATGGCCCTTTAAATTTTTGAGCTGAAATCTCGCCAAGGTCGACTATGGTATTTATCTTACAGGGGTGTTGCTAAATTCAATACCAAACATTTACACATACACATGACACACACATACATACATACATACATACATGCGTGCATACATACATACATACATACATACATACATACGTACATACATATAGATATAGGTATGTATGGTATAAATGAATATATATGTATACACATATTTACATTCACATGCACATATATACATACATATATATTATACACACATACATATGTACATGTATATATGTGCATGTATATGTAAATGTGTTTGTGTGTATATATATATATATATATATATATATATATGTATGTATCTGTATATTTATATATGTATTTCTTTTATTCTTTCATTCTTTTAGTTGTTTCAGTCATTTGACTAAGGCCAAGCTGGAGTACTGCTTTAGTCGAATAAATCAACCCCAGGTCTTATTCTTTGTAAGCCTAGTATTTATTCTATCGGTTTCTTTTGCCAAACCGCTAAGATACGGGGACTAAGCGCACCAGCATTGGTTGTCAAGCAATGATGGTGGGACAAACACAGACACACAAGCATACAAACACCTATACATACATATATGTATATATATGCATACGACGGGCTTCTTTCAGTTTCCGTCTATCAAATCCAGTCACGAGACTTTGGTAGGCCCAAGGCAATAATAAATACACTTGCCCAAGCTGCCATGCTGTGGGCCTGAGCCCGGAACCATGTGATTGAGGAGCAAGCTTCTAACGACACAGCC
>NC_142934.1:106585389-106590389 GCF_046866305.1 Octopus bimaculoides | reverse complement strand
GTTAAAAGAGCCGGATATTGTGAACAATGTGCAAGTTGGTGTGTTAGGCACAATAAGAGTAACGAGAAGGAGAGAGACGATGGATTGGGAATGCTTGAGTGAGGTTGATATGTGTCAAACCTGCTCCGAGGAACTGAGCCCATTACAATAATGTTGTGTCGACGCCCCCAGCCGAAGAAGTAGGATCCCCTAAGACATATAAATAGAGGTAGTCTGGCCGTAGTAGGGGTGTTGAGTAGCAGTCGAGTAGCAGTTGTGTAGCGGTTGAGTAGAGATCATCCGAGGGTGCTAGATAGCAGTAGCGTTGCGACATATCAAAGAAGGAT
Organism: Octopus bimaculoides; assembly: GCF_046866305.1. Classification (NCBI taxonomy): domain Eukaryota; kingdom Metazoa; phylum Mollusca; class Cephalopoda; order Octopoda; family Octopodidae; genus Octopus; species Octopus bimaculoides. Next base: position 106,590,063 of record NC_142934.1, on the reverse strand, counting down.
AGAAAAGGCAATGGAAGAAGACAACTCTCGTGTAAGCCAGAAGCTGAGAGTTGTGTGTAAACGATTTTGCTAATCTGTTCTTTTTCTGGATGCGGTCTAGAATATCTGTTTGTGTAGCTGGAGTTTCCTACATGTGGGTGAAATAATCGATTGTTGATCGCAACTGAACCTTATAAAGTCCCAATAATTGCTTAGGGTTATCGTTTTATCTGATCCTGGCAGTCGTTGGGATGGAGTGCTAGCAATGTTAAGGATGTGCTTTCGCTCGGAGAGATTCTCTGAGACAGTAAAGTCTAAAATTTGAAGCGATCATGAAGACTCAAGCTGTCAGCAAATTTTTTCGAGGCAAGATCTTACTGGTGGGAATAGGTTACTTGTAGATCTGGATCTGGCTTTAAGGATTCCACATAGGTAATGTTTCATGAGAGAGAGACACGGAGAGATTGACGGAGGGAGGGGGAGAGAGGGAGGGAGCAAGAGAAAGAGAGAAAGAGCAAGAAACAGATAGACATATAGACAAACAGACTACCAGACAAAAAGAGACTGAAATACTAAAGGTGTTGTCGAACGAGCCCCCTGGCAAGAGCAGGACACCAGTATTACTGGCTATAAGGAAACCGTATAGGTTATCATTAAGAAGAGAAAGAAAAACGAGAAAGACAGAATGAGTGAAAGAGGAAAAGAGAAAGAAAGAGAGAGTGTGTGAAAGAGAGAATGAAGGAGAAAAAAGACAGACAGAGAGACAAACAGGTATTAAGGTTGTCAAATATCTTAGTTAATGGAAGCCACCATTAATTCAAAGATATTCGACGTAAGTTTTGATAGGAGATGGCTTGTTGGGGCATTTTTTCTTCCATTGAAGGGCTATCGAATCTCTACGGTAAAACATGTAAAACATTTTCAGTCTGTGGTCTTTCGACTATAAAGCAATAAAGGGGCGGGAGCTTCGTGCTTATATATATATATATATATATATATATATATATATATATATATATATATATATATACACATACAGATGTATGTAGATATGTAATAAGTGACTGTGCATATGTATATGCGTTATATATATATATGTGTATATATTAAATAAACAAGTGTGTGGGTGCATGGGGATAATATAGATATAATATAATATAATTTGATATTATATATGTATGTATATATATATATATATATATATATATATATATATATATATATATATATATATATATATATATATATATATATGTATATATATATATATATATATATATATATATATATATATATATATATGTATATATATATATATATATATATATATATATATATATATATATATATATATGTATATATATATATTTATATTACACTTCTACAACTTTCAGATCGGGAGATGTAGCCATGCTGGGGCACCGTCCTTAGTTTTGTTACAATTTCATTACTTGAAAACCTCCGCTGATATGTGGCATTTGGTGAATGAAAGAGCTGGATGTTGCTACCCTTGTTTGAGTTTCCTGCCGCAAGGTTGATTCATCCGGAACTCTTGAAAGGAGGAAATTCAGCTTTGTTTTGAAAACACCTACATCCACCCGCTGTAGGTCCTTTAGATTTTTCGGGATGATATTGAAGAGCTGTAAGCCCTTGAAACTCACGTTCTTGCAGTATCTGGTCCTGTATCTTGATGGCAAGGTTGGGATACTTGGCACTGTGCAGTGGCGCCCACTCCATGTGTTTGTGTGACTTTCAGTGCTAGAGTTTAGTACAAGTCCTTCCAGGACATTCCAGATGCATATCACTGCATATCTTTCTTGCCTTTGTTCAAAGGGGAAGAGTCTTAACTTTATCAGCCTCTTCCAGTAACTGACCCGTCCCATTAAGAGGATTTTCATTGTGTGGCTTGGCTGGATTTTCCCGAAATATGTATATATCTACATTTGTGATATTTCTTAGCTATTAATATTATTCAATATATTCTAGAAGTAGAAGGCGGCTGTTGGTAGAACCATTAGCACGTGGGGCAAAATGGTTAGCTATATTTCATCCGTCCTTACGTTCTGTGTTTAAATTTCGCCGATGTCGGCTTTGCTTTTCATCCTTTCGGAGTAAAGTAAGTACTAGTTGAGCACTGGCGTAGAGTTAATCGACTTAGTCCCCTGCCCGAACTTGCTGGCCTTGTGTCTAAATGTGAAAGCAATATCATAGAAAGTCGACATTTCATTCATAACTAACTTACAGCTGTACAATATTTTGCATACCTTGAAATTCTGTTGATCAGCCTTGGAAGAAATACAATGTCGTAATGAGCTGCTTTATAGAAATTTAAAGCGCTACTTTGTAATATTCACAGCATAGGATACATAAACACATACAAACATTCAAACACACATATACATACAGGGCGGGGCAGAGAGGAGAAACGTTTTTGAAAAATTTACAAAATCATTAATTTTATCTGCAAACATTTTATTGACACCAATATGGTCGTAATGAATTAGCATTTGTCAAAATCAAGTGTGGAAAACAACATCCATTATGTGATGTCCGTTTTTATTGATGCATTTCTGAAGACGTTCCTGGAAGTTGGCCTCATTGCTCTGTCGATTTGGGCGACTTCCACGCAAATAGCTTCCTTAAGATCGTCCAAGGTACGGGACTTATGTGCATACACATGTGCCTTGAAATTAGCCCACAAAAATAATCACACATAGACAAATCAGGGGATCGAGGAGGCCAAGGAATGTCAGCAAACCTGGAAATGAGGCAGTTACCTAAGAGAGGGCGAAGAAGTCCATTGATGCCCTGACTGTGTGGGCCGTCGCCCCATCCTGATGAAACTATACACGTGGAATAGGCATACGTTTTCGTCGTAATTCAGGCACAAAGAAGTTGTTTATCATCTCGATGTAACGCTCGGAGTTCACAGTAACAACATTTCCATTGTTGTCTTCAAAAAAGTAAGGGCCATTGACGGCAGGTTTTCCAACAGCACACCAGACCGTCATTTTGGGGCCGTGCAGTGGTCTTTCGTGCAGTTCTCTCGGATTTTCAAGAGCCCAATAACGACGGTTCTGTTGATTCACCATGCCATTGAAATGAAGATGAGCTTCATCACTCATTAATAAACTTGGGTTGTCATTTGCCTAAAACATTGCTTCCATCTGACGTGCGAAGTTAAGCCGCTGTGCATCGTCCCACGGTTTCAACTGTTGCCCAATGACCGCTTTGTATGGATGAAAATGCAAGTGTTCATGCAAAAGACGCCTTACCGATCGATTACCGATGCCAAGTTCAGTGGAAAGCCTCCGAACGGAGCGATTCGGACTCTGTATCAAAGCTTGTCTGACGCGTTCCGCATTTTCCAGGGTCCATACCGTTCGTGGCGCACCCACCAGTCTCCTATTAATTAGTGTACCTCGTGAACAAAGATTGTGTTACAGGTGGGAACAGCTTGAGTTCAGTGAAGGCTGAAGTAGCGCCGAAACATCAGAACTGTTCAGAGATGGTCACAAAGCTCTCGTTCAGGAGATGATAACCTTGGAAATAAACCAAAGGGTAGGCCTAAAATGTATGATGGATTAAATGCTTTGGTTGAACAAAATCCGAGAGCAAAGGTTCGAAAACATTCATCAGGACTCCAAACATCTCGCGCAATTGTTTTTGGACACCTGTAAAAGATTGGAAAACAGATAGGTTTCTTCCAAATCAATTGAACGAGATTAAAAAATAAGCTGACGCCTTTTTGACAACAGCATGAGAGCAGGACAGTGATTAGACACAGGAGAGTCACCTAAACACTACCCAAGCCCACCATTGCACCCTAAAAAGTTAGTGGTCACTGTATTGTGGTCTGCGAAGGGACCACCCAGTATATTTAATACATATATATATATATATATATATATATATATATATATATATATATATATATATTCATTAATCATTTTTGCAACAAGGAAAAACGGTAACAGTAACAATTGATTGTATGCATGAGAATTTGAAAAAGAAGCAACCCAGACTAGTGAATAGAGATTGACCAATATTGCTCCACGAAAATGCACGTCCTCACACTTCTCAAGCTACGGTCCAGAATTTGCCAAGCATGAATTATGAGATTTTGCAACGTCTTCCCTATCCCCTTGATATTTCTGCCACTGATTATCAATTATTTAAGCATTTTGAGCTTTTCATAAGCAATAAAACATTCTTAAATAGAGAAGAGGTAATTGAAGCATTCGGACAGTTTGTCACAGCAAAAGATGAATTTTTTTTTTTGAAAATAGAATATATGACATAGAGAAACGTTGGGTTAAACGTCATAACTGAGCATTGATCATACTTTGATTAAATAAATCACTTCTCTAACACTTCTGAAACATTTGTTACATTTCAAATACAACATTTCATGTGAAACAACCTAATATATATATATATATATATATATATACACATCATGGCTATATATATATATATATATATATATATATATACACACGTATATATAAATATATATATATCATGGCTACCGAATAATTGTCACATATTATTTACAGATAAATTCCTCTATTTACATAATATCAAGGTCTCTTTCTTTCCTTTGTTGTCTTTTCTATCAATGTGTGTGTGTGTGTGTGTGTGTGTGTGTGTGTGCGTGTGTGTATGTGTACATATGTATATATATATATATAT
>NC_142934.1:106572889-106575389 GCF_046866305.1 Octopus bimaculoides | reverse complement strand
ATGGCAAATTTATATATATATATTGGAGTTTCTGACATCTGTTAAAATGGTGTAATTGATGAGCACTGTTATTTATATCCTCCCTGATGGGATTGATGCATTGCTCCACATTATTCATCGTGTCGGATTTGTTTAGAATACATCCATCGAAACATATGTCGATGATATGAAGATATAAATGATTTCACAACATCTTGAGCGTTTGTTTCAATTTTCAATTTTCGTGTGTGTGTGTATATATATATATATATGTATATATATAAACAATATATGAGTATATGCATATATATGTACATGTATGTACATACCTTCATCTACATGTACATATAGATACATAACTGGGTACATGACGTGGCAAAAGAACATGGACAAAATGATAAACAAGGTACAACAAACAAGCAAGCCACATAGAAACATCTCCTTCACCAGCTGCCACCATTAAAACACCGGCGTATATATATATATATATATATATATATATATATATATATATATATATATCTGTAAATAATACGTGACAATTATTCGGTAGCCATGATAAAACTCCGAGTTTCTGATGTCGGGGCGGAAACCCACGCCGCTATCTCTTCAGTTATCTGGCCATCGAAAAAAATGCTATGAAAATGACCGTTAAACAAAGGGAAATTACTGTGTGATTGACCGTTATCAAGACAAAAGAGCTATTACGGTCATTCTAATAGCTCTTTTGTCTTAATAACGGTCAATCACACAGTAATTTCCCTTTGTTTAACGGTCATTTTCATAGCATTTTTCGATGGCCAGATAACTGAAGAGATAGCGGCGTGGGTTTCCGCCCCGACATCAGAAACTCGGAGTTTTATCATGGCTACCGAATAATTGTCACATATCATTTACAGATAAATTCCTCTATTTACATAATATCGAGGTCTCTTTCTTTCTTTTGTTGTCTTACCTTTTCTATCAATTAATATATATATATATATATATATATATATATATATATATATATATATGTGAGTGTATGTGCGTGTGTATTTGTGTGCGCATGTATATATTTATATATGTATATATACATTTCTATATATGTGTATGTATATGTGTATTGATATATACTATGTATGCTTATATGTATATATATATATATATATATATATATATATATATATATATATATATATATATATATATATATATAATTTTTTTTCAGAATGGAAATAAAAAACCAAGGCTGTGAAGATTTTAAATATATATATATATATATATGCATGAATGCAATATTTCCATCAATATATTTTGAGTAATCAATAAATGGAAGGGGTGCGGGAGTGACTGTGTGGTAAGAAGTTTGCTTCGCAACCACATACTTCAGGTTTCAGTCACACTGCGTGGCACTTTGGTTGAATGTCTTCAACTATAGTCCCGGACCGACCTAAGCCTTGTGAATGGAATGGATCTGGTATACGGAAACTGAAAGAAGCCCATCGTATATGTATATATATTTATGTGTCAGTGTTTGTTCCCCACCACCACTTGGCAATCGGTGTTGGTGTGTTTACATCCCTGTAACTATGCGGTTCGGAAAAGAGAGAGCGATAATATAAGTATCATGCTTAAAAATAAAAAAAGAATACTGGGGTTGATTCAATCGACTAAAATTTTCTCCAAGCTGGTGCCCCAACATGGCCGCGGTCTTATGATTAAAAAAAAAAAGATATCATTATATGTGTATTTACACGTCACTCCTCTTCCACACACACACACACACACGCACACACACACACACACACGCACACAGACACACACACACACACACACACACACACACACACACACACACACACACACACACACACACACACACACACACATGGAAATACATAGACACCTGTGCATACTCAGTGATTTGCAAATTAGCAGACAAGTATTAACCTTAAACACAAAAGGAATATATGGAGAGAGATAGAAATTCCCACATAAATATTTATAATTCTCTGATTGCGTGCGTGTGAGTCCAATAAACTGCCTGTGATTGAACGTATAGAAGTGCGCGCGTGCGCGCGACGCGTGCGTAAAGTGCTCGACTGATATATATATATATATATATATATTTATATATATATATATATATAAGAGAGAGAGAGAGAGAGAGAGAGAGAGAGAGAGAGAGAGAGAGAGAGAGAGAGAGAGAGAGAGAGAGAGATACTTTTCTTAACATGAAAACAAGGGTAGACTTAGTTCACAAATAAAGAACTTTTATTCATCAATGTGGGTGCAAAACTGATAAACCCCGCAAAAAATATTTTTCTCTCTTACTCCCCACCAAAATTCTTTATAACATTTGTAATATTTGATTATAAGAGAAATCGAATCCGGTAATATTTTATGAAATATTCACTAAAATATACTTGTGTACCTTTTGTAACTTTTATTTACCTTTCGTAACTATATTACATGTACATGCATACCTACATACATACATACATACATACACACACACACACACATATATCATAGCATA
>NC_142934.1:106517889-106567889 GCF_046866305.1 Octopus bimaculoides | reverse complement strand
ATATATATATATACATATATATATATATATATATATATATATATGGGAGAATGTACGAAAAAACAACAACAGACGAGGACAGGTGGTGTAAACAACAAAAGAATGTATTAGTATGACGCTCGGGAATACGGAAAGTCTTTGACGTTTCGAGCTACGCTCTTCAACAGAAAGAATACGGAGACAAGGAGAAAAACACAGAGAAAATAAATTGAATAGTATTCAGTCAACGGTCAATCATAGTAATGGCTGACCGATATATATATATATACATACAGATATATGCTCATACATATTCTATCTATCATACGCACATACATATTTTTGCATATATATATATATAATAATACAAATAATATGTAAGTATATGCATATATACGTACATGTATGTACAAACGTACATCTACATGTGTATATATAGATGCATATTTGGGCACAGGACGTCACAAAATACGTGGGCAAAATGAATAACAGAACATAAACAGAGCACAGAAAACAAACAGGCCACATAGAGAATATTTCCTTCATCAGCTGCCCCTATTCTAAACTAAGCGTTTCAATATATATATATATATATATATACACACGCATAATCAGTATAAAGTCATTTTTTTAATGACTTATCAGTGGCTAGCGTACCAAGACCATATTGGTTAATTCATATTTGGCGTCTATTTCTAGTGTACAGACGTCAATTCAGCACCCTTTATTATATTTTCATAATTATATATATATATATATATATATATATATATATATATATATATATATATATATATATATATATATATATATATATATATATATATATATATACACATATATATAGCTGGCAATTTGTCGGTTACGACGACGTTGGTTCCAGCTGATCCGATTTACAGAACAGCTTTGTGTACCCGTAACATAGTTCTCAGGGAGATTCAGCGTGACACAGAATGGGACAAGACTGGCTCTTTGAAATACAGGTATTACTCATTTTTGCCAGTTGAGTGGACTGGGTCAACAGGAAATAAAGTGTCTTGCTCAAGGACACAACGTGTCGCCGGGAATTGAACTCACGACCTTGCGATCGTGAATCGGCACAGACAGACATATATACGCTTACATGTATACATACATGCATATAAGCATATATGAATATAAACATCATACATATTAATATGTGTATATACATATCTACACATGCGAAACTATATACATAAGCACAAATACATAAACACACGTGTATAGGTATATCATACATAGCTTCATAATAGATACCTACATATATACATACATACATATATATATATATATATATATATATATATATATATATATATATATATATATATATACATACACAATATTCTGTATGTAATATAATTTTCAATTTTCGGATTTTTTAAATATGCTAAGCCACTGGTTTTAATTGGTGTTAATTGATCAATATCAATTTCTACCATAATTATTTAATTTATATATATATATATATATATATATATATATATATATATATATATATATATATATATATATATATATATATATATATATATATATATATGTATATATATAGGCGCAAGCGTGGCTGCATGTAAGAAGCTTGGTTTCCAACCACATGGTTCCGGGTTCAGCCCAACTGCGTGGCACTTTGAGCAAGTGCCTTTTGCTATAGCCTCGGACCAAGCAATGTTTAGTGATTGGAGTTAGTAGAAGGTAACTGAAAGAAGCCCGTCTTGTACACACACACACTGATACACACACATACACACATACACACACATCTATGTGTATGTGTATCATAATGCCAATATTTGCGCTCCATGACCGCTTGACAACCGGTGTCTAAAACCGGTCGACTAAAACCCTTCAAAGTGGTGCTCTAGCATGGCCGCAGTCAAAATAGCTGAATCATGTAATAGAAGAAAAATATGTGTGTGTGTGTGTCCGTGCATGTATATATATATATATATATATATATATATATATATATATATATATATATATATATATATATATATATATATATATATATATATATGTATATATATATATATAATGTAGATATTATTCAAATTGCAACAGATCTGATTATTTCAGTTCTCCGATCGTGTATGAAAGTGTTATATTTGTGTAAGTTATGCATAAGTGTTGAAAAATACTGGAAAATATTTCATGCAGAATAATCACATATCAGAACAGGCGACTGGAAAAACTTTTGGCATTATTGATTCACCATTACATGTGTTTCACTTTCTAATGGGAGTCACAAAATTGTACATGTATGGGATACATGCGAGATATCTCCTCTTAGAAATTTTTCAGACAAAGAATGAAATAATCAAATAATATGTATTACTTGAGATTCTGTGCAATTTTGTAATTTCTACTAGGACGTGTAATGTTGAAATAAAGCATATATATATATATATATATATATATATATATATATATATATATATATATATATATATTCTTTTATTCCTTTCAATGTTCCAGTCAGTTGACTGCGGCCATGCCGGAATACCGCCTTGAAGTGTTGTTGTCGAACAATTCGACCCCATGACTTATTTTTAACCCTAGTACTTATTTTATCAGTCTCTTTGCCTGCACCGTTATGTTATGGAGACGTAAATACACCAACACCGGTTATTGTCAAGCGACGATGGGAGACAAACACAGACACAACGATACACACAGACACACATATATGTGTGTGTGTGTGTGTGCTTATATATATATATATATATATATATATATATATATATATATATATACATATACATATATATATATATATATACATATATATATATATATATATATATATATATATATATATATATATATATATATATATATGTATGTATATATATATATATATATATATATATATATATATATATATATATATACATACATATATATATATATATATAGGACGGGCTTCTTTTAGATTCCGTCTGCCAAATCCACTCACAAGGCTTTGGTCGATCCGAAGCTATAGTAGAATTCACATGCCCAGGATTCGACGCAGTGGGACTGAACCCGGAACCATGTGACTGGGAAGCAAGCTTCTTATCACATAACCACGCCTGCGCCTGTATATGTATCTGTATTCACTCACTCCAACATGCGAGCACATACATACATATTCAAATACGTGTGAGTGACTCTGTGTGTGTGCGCGCGTGCGTGCGTGCGTGCGTGCATGAACGTCTGCACACATAAGTACAGGATCCTTTTTACTGACTGTATCCTACTGTTACAATCTAGGAAGCTACCTACTCATTGTATTATAGTGTAACTGGCGTAACATGCGAACCAGCATTCACACACCCGCACACACACATACACACACACACACACACACACACACACACACACACACACACACACACACACACACACACACATATATATATATACACTTGTATATATATATATATATTTACACACAGATATCCATACACACTCACAAATCATTGGACAATATCACAATGGCTACAACTAATAAAAGAAATATACTAACAAGCATTGTGTTATTCTTAAGTTGTCTTTATTTTCGTGATTACTGCTGTATTTATATCAGTGTTTATAACGATAAATACTAACTGATATGATGCATATCAAGGATACCACTCTCGCTCTAGCTGAAGCCTTGGAAAATCTATACAGAATGTACACACGCACATAGACAAACACAGAAGCATATATATAACAGAGAGAGAGAGAGAGAGAGAGAGAGAGTGAGACGAGGGAGAGAGAGAGAAAGAGAGAGAGAGACGAGGGAGACAGAGAGAGAGAGGGGGAGAAAATGATAGAGAAAGGGTGAAATGTATAAGCTGGAGAAAGGTTGAAAAAGCAGGCCTATCAGGAAAAGGAAGAACAGGAAAAAAATTACAGATTTCATAGGTATTTTCGCGTTACCTTTTCGGCTGGAAGTTCCACCAGTCGTTAACAAGCAAGCTTCTTTTAATCTAATTTTTCTTTTACTTGTTTTACATCATTAATTCACTCCTTCCGGAATTTTTTGCTGTATTTTTCGTTCCTTTTTTCGAAGGAATGACGCCATGTATCATAAACGTGTTGTGTGAGTACGGTCGAAATTATCCAATTGTAAGAGATGTCGGTTGTGAGATGGACAAACCTTTTGATGCAGCTACAATAAAGTGACGTTCCATACAATGAAGACAAGAGAAAGTTAACTAGAGGTAACTGAAAAATGTAAGAAGTCTCTCATTGTCGGTGTAGAGTTGCTTAGTGGTAGGTGAGTTGACTGGTTGTGGTGGTGGTGGTAGCGATGGCGATAACTCTTCCGCATACTTATAGTTGTCATGTTGGGGCAGTGCTAAATGTTATTGCGGTAGGAGTGGTAATTATAGCAATACATATACAGAGTTTGATGACAAATGAAATTTGGTAGCTTTTATTACATGCTTTATTACAATGTATTTTGTGTAAAAATGGTGCACTGAAATGGCATATGAATAAAAATCGAGTCTGTATATGTACAAATGAATACTTTCTATATACACATTTATAAACAGAACCAACAATGACTGGTTAGAAACAGCAGTTAAATCCCCACAACAAATCCCACCTTATAGTTGAAGAAAATAAAGAACACAGGTTAATGAATTTCACTACCTGAGCCAAAGGTAGATAAATGAAATAATACAGGATGGTCACGAATGGAATATCTCTGATGAATATCTCTGATCATCGGACTAAGGATTAGAGCTGACGTGCTGATGGATTATTACAATTACAATAATATTTGTGCATTATATACACACAAAGACACGTATACACACAAAGACAAACACGTACAGTTTCATGTACACAAATATGCACGCAGAGGTGATTATTTGGTAAGAAGCTTGCTTCTCAATCACATCGTTCCGGGTTCAGTCCCACTGTGTGGAAACTTGGACAAGTGCCTTCTACTATAACTTCGGGTCGACCAAGGCCTTGTGATTGGATTTGGTAGATGGAAACTGAAAGAAGCCTATTGCATATATATATATATATATGTGTGTGTGTGTGTGTGTGTGTGTGTGTGTGTGTGTGTGTATTTGAGTTTGTAATTGTTCCTCCACCACTGTTTGAGAAACAGTGCTAGTGTGTTTGCGTCACCGTAACTTAGCGGTTCGGCGAAAGGGACCGATAGAATATATACCAGACTTATAAGAAGTAAGTACTGGGGTCGATACTTTCGATTACAAATTCTTCAAGGCGGTGCTCTAGCATAACCACAGTCAAATAACTGAAACAAGTAAAAGATATCTATCTATCTATCTATCTATCTATCTATCTATCTATCTATATATCTATGTGTGTACATACATATATGTATATATGTATGTTTATATATATATGTATGGATGTCTGCATGTTTGTATATATATATGTGCGTGTGTGTGTATATATATGAGTGTGTGTGTGTGTGTGTGCATACAAATACGGATACATGTCTGCATGCACGCATGTATATATCAATACGTTTGCATATATATATATATATATATATATATATATATATATATATATATATATATATATATATATATGTTTGTATGCGTACAAATTCCGTATTTGATGACATAAAACGGCACACGGACATATTAAATGCACGTCAGTTCCTGCAGTGTATATTCAGCAAAGAAAGTGCATTAAAGCTTTTGGGAGACCCAAATTCGCACATAGGACCGGGGTGGTCTTTTGAGATTTTGATTTTTCTTTTCTGAAAAGAAATGCATTTCACATACCATCAAATACTATTTGTCATTGGTTATATTCGTCTTTCATGCCACAGAATTGTATATATGAATATAGCAAACCTCCGGTTAGCACGGTTAACTCGTATCTTGAAATTGTCATGTTATTCGAAATCATGATAGTATAGCAACATTTAAAGAATGTTATAATTGGTTCAAGAATTCCTCAAAAATGTGACTGAATTTATTTATTTTAATGCACTTTGTTTTAAATTTTTTCTATTTATTTTTTAATAACAATTACAACGAAAAAGACTCATTGTAGCCATGCAAAAGCACTCAGAAACAGTTAACTTCTTTGAATAATCGTTTACTTTGTGCCAAGTATAACGAAAGTTTTGACATAAAACTGTAAATGATTAAGAGAAGTTAAACAATTTCTATGTGACTTTGAATAGCTAAAATGAGTCTTCGACATTCTTAATTCTTTAGTTTTGGACACAGTCTCAGATCAAATCACTTACCACACAAATACATCTCTGATATTTTTTTTTTTTTTTTTTTTTTTTTTTTTTGCTTGTTTGTCTTGAATCAAGGTTCACTTTCTGAAAGAAGGTTTTTCCGAAATTTGCACACAAGACTAGAATTGTCTCGAAATGATATATATATATATATATATCAAGGAAAAAATTCCGGGTCCGTGGTAACCCCTGACGTGGAACAGGGAGTCGTCGTCGTGACACACCATCGCTTACGACGACGAGGGTTCCAGTTGATCCGATCAATGGAACAGCATTCTCGTGAAATTAATGTGCAAGTGGCTGAGCAATCCACAGAACAGCCAGTAACCTAAGAAATACGAGTTGATAGAAGACAGATAATCATAATCGAGTAACAGACTTTCCTATTCTCTCTTGTACAATGCAGTTCTTTTCGGGGAGTAAGTATGTATTTTCAGTAACACAGGAGGGAAGAACATAATGTTTTCTTTAATTGCTTCACATTTAAGTTGGTTATATTCCTTATTCAGGTCTATGAAACGGACAGATAAGTTCCATAATGTTTGATAAGCACATACACTCTTACATACATACATACATGCCTCAACAAAAACCTGGAAAAATTAGGGTTCTCAAAACCTGAAAGAAAAAGGCTGATTAGAAGACTACAGATTCAAGCCATCAATGGAACTGTAAAGATATGTAAAACTTTCCAAAAATTTAGCACATAAATACATATGCATGCATCTAGACATAAAAACGCATCCATAAAACAAACATACAAATCTGCGCATACACTAACACCATATACTGCACACACACACACATATGCACAAATACCTAGATGATGTTGATAAAAGTTCCAATGAAGGAGCCTTGAATCTATGTTAGAGTCCGGCTCTTTCTCTATGGACAAGAAATACAGAAATGAAACTGATTGATAACATACATACATACATACATACATACATACACACACACACTCATACATACAGGCTGCAGCTCTATTTCGAGGAATGTTATCCCTTGCCTGTTCCTTTAAACATGAGCAGCATAGATATTGCTTTTCAGTCCTACTATGGACCTACACTCTTTTGCGCAGATGTGGTAAAGATGGGTGCCTTGTGCAATAGGTGTTTAGGAAGCTTATTTTTCACGCCTATTCATGTCTTCTTTACACGTGGGAGGAGGCGAGCCGAGTGAGTTGAGAGTTCCTGAGGGGTAGTGACATGAGATTAGCCAATTCCGAATATACAGGAGCCAGGAGAGATAATTTCAGCAGAAAAAAAACAAGGAGAGAAAGATGACAGAGCGTGCCTATCGGTCAGAGGTTGCAGCGTTTGTGAACGACTTTCTTTCAATCAGTCGATCGACCTTTGTACACGCTATAGAATTTCTGTGCGGTGCAGATGCGCAGCAGCACAATATGTAAGCAATCCTCCGATCTGAGATTCATCTCTACTTTCTCGTGGCTGAATTATTTTCTGGCCATGAAGAGAAATTTCAGTCTTTCAAATCCGGTGCTAACAATGTTGGGGAACTGCTTTCATCATGAGATTCTTGATAGAGGTAAGGTCTAACATTTGGGAAGATCATGAAGACTCCAGTCGCGTGCTGCTCACGTTTAAGGGGTGACTGGCGTGAAAATGTTTCAACAAGTGTCTTGTAATTCAAGTAAATTCAAGTTCAAGTAATTTACTTTTTTTGGAAGAAGACCCAAGTTTTTCGAAGTGCTTTTTTTCTCAATGCATTTGTTATACATTTCTGTATTTTATATTTTTTTTCCATATCATATTAGACATTTTCCTCTTCTCCAAGTAAAACAGGTCTTTTCGTTTATTTTTCAGATTCATGTTGTATATTTTCTTTTCATTATTTTGATAAATTTGACTGAGAAGTAGCTAACTCTTAGAATCAAGTCTTGCTTTCCTCAAAACCAACAATACTACCGAAAATATAAAATCATTGTCTATTAATATTAGAGTAGTTTCTTTCCATAGACTGAATTTTTTTTACAAGACATTGTGATAGTCATCCACATTTTGGTGGTGTTGCACCTTCGAGTTTACACTCTATAATGACACGCAGAATTTTCTGTCGTTTTGTCACTCGACTAGGCATGCTGTGGCTAATGATGTACAAACATGCGATAAGTGCCTCCTTGGCGGTGAGCAGGTGTGGTCCTCGTTTGTCAAACTTACTTTTACACAGATCATCCTTTTGACAGAGCTGCAGTTCCAGATCAAGCGTAGACCGAGGCAGCGCGTCTGACACCTTGAGTGTCGTCAGGTGTCCACAGGCCACTACCACTCGGCAGTGCTCCGCAATTGTATTCTTAGGGGATTAGTGCTGGCAAGAGTGTGGCGACCCCGAGAAAACTCCGGGTGATGACGAGAATTAATTGGCTGGTCTGTATCGGAGGACTTTCGGCCTAGATTATTTGTAATTGTTTTTATTGTTTAGTAGTAAGAATTATTATTACTTCCACCTTATCATCATTATTATTATTATTACTGGGTGAAAGAACAGTGCGTGCCACCAAAATGACACTGGGGAACAATATGCTCATCATCACTACCCGTCTGATAAGTGATCTCATATCAAAATAAACAGCGGATGACCTTGCAGGTGGGGCCCACTTACAATTTTCTTCAGGTCGAGTAGCCCATCCTACTCAAAAGGTCTCTGAATAAGGTTTGTTTTAAGGATGATGCACAAACACCCATGTTTCCAGAGGTGAATTATTTAAACCCCCCCAAATTCCTCTCAACGCACGGCTATGATGCTCTCCCACTACTTCTGTCCATGATCAGAGATGCACATATCGTCAGTCAGTAAGGGACAATCTCAACTGACAAGCAAATTGAGCAGAATATTTGCTGTAGCCCATCTTTTATACCAAGACAAAGTAATGTACACGATAACACTTCCAATCAGTTAAGATCAAAAGCCATGAGAGCCACTGCCTGGTACTTATTATTATTATTACTATTATTATTATTATTATTATTATTATTATTATTATTATTATTATTATTATTATTATTATTATTATCATTGAAGGCTGTGAGTTGGCAGTATCGTCAACACACCGGACGAAATGTTGTTAAGCATTTTGTCCGTCCTTACGCTCTGAGCTCAAATGCTGCCGGGGTTAACAACCAGCCAGAGTTTATAAAAACTAGAGGCTGGGCAACTGCCCCAGTCTGTGACATACGCGTTAGTTTACTGCTACTCCAAACTGTAGTCAACAAATCTTCATTTTCAGTTTGTCTACGATTACTCTACCAATCACCAACACAAATTCCACGCAAACTAAGAACTTCAATGACGAACCGTTTATCCTTACAGACAAGCTTTTTACGGAATAAAGATTTAATAACATCAACATAACTCAAGTAATTTCTCTTTGAACTTATTTTCATAACATCATGACAAAGAAAAGAGTATTTCGTAGTGCGACGTGTGGAAATTATTCTATAGAAGAAAAGCAAGCACTTGCTATCGTGGTGAACAGATGAAAGGCGGAGTATGATTATGAATTAGAATGAATTAAAGGGGAAACTCAATCGGGATGCTAAAAGGAAATGCCATGTCCCAGACATCCCGAAACAGGGATATCTCGCCAAAGCAGTTCCTTTGTTTCACTCGAATCTGGCTGATGCGATTTTGTGAGTTGCTGGTATGCCGAGAGAGATCTAGCGGGCCCCTAACTGGTTCCTCGATCTTAAAGGTGTAATGTGAATGATGGAGCGGCTGGTGTGCTGGTGATGCTATCTGGTGCGGTGGTCTTCTTCATAGTACTTCATGGTAGACAATATTTTGTGCGTATGTCGACCACGTTTTTGCCCTTGTCTGTTACCTCAATTGAGTGCCATAATTCTTACTTTGATATTGTTCGTAGCTCGTGCTCTTGAAAATGCGACATATAATTGGCCATGAAAAAATACCGGTTGAGGCAAATGTATTCAAACCTTTTCAAATGTTCGCCCTTCAGCTTTATTAATTGTCAATGAATATGCAAGTCGAAGTGGAAGCTGAAGTCTATTTAGTGTAAATGAAATATTTGCATCACTTGGGCTAAGTTTAATTCTGGGAATTTTTTTTTTTTCATTTCTTCTGGCGTGCAGTTGTTGAAAATGTCTGGGTACAAATGTACAAATTGAAATGCAAAAGAACGAAATAATAAATGGATTTATGAATGAAAGTTTGGTAATTGCGTTTATTTCCACTTGTTATTGCGCAACACTTATTATTGCAAACATGTTTTAACTAACCTATACTTATACACACGCAAATACATTCATTTTTTCTCTCTTTTTCTCTCCTTTTTTATTTCCTTTTTCTCTCACCTTGTTTCTTTCTGTGTTCCTTTCTGTGGAAGAGCGTAGGCTCGAAACGTTAAAGACTTTTTCATTTCCCGAGTGCTATACTAACACATCTGTTTGTTGTCTACACCACCTGTCTTAGTCTTTTGTTTTTTTGTGAAGTCTCCCTATTTATATATATATATATATATATATATATATATATATATATATATATATATATATATATATATACATTGTGTGAGTGTGTGTGTGTGTCGAGTTGTAGCTATGGAGTACTCAGCCATTTGTGAGTTAATTTTATCCTCGTGTGATAATGAAAAGTAAAATTGACATCCAATATTTGCTGTGTGTATGTATGAATTTTTCTTTGGATTTAAGTATCTACTGTTTCTCTCACTTTCTCTCTTTCTCTTTCATTTCCTTTGTGTCCCTCTTCTCTCCTGCTTTTGATTTAACAATGTGTATTTGTATCTATGTATCTACTTCTCTTGTGATGTGATAAACATCTAAAAACACAAAACGAACGCCGTCACCACTCACTGTCTCTTTCACTCTCTCTCTTTCTCTTTCACTTTTTCTCACTCTCTTTCTCTCTTACTTCCTCTCTCTCCTCATCTCTCTCGCTTTGCCACTTCTTTGAGGTAAGTGTGACGCACACAACAGGTACGTACAAAAACAGAAAGTTAGCGTATTAATATTATTGATAATACCAGTTACTAGTTTTATTGAACTTCACTCTCTTCTCTTTTTTTTACTTGTTTCAGTCATTTGACTGCGGCCATGCTGGAGCACTGCCTTTAGTCGAGAAAATCGACCCCAGGACTTATTCTTTGTAAGCCTAGTACTTATTTTATCGGTCTCTTTTTGCCGAACCGCTAGGTTACGGGGACGTAAACAACCACCATCGGTTGACAACCGATGGTGGGTGGACAAACACAGACACACAAACATACATACATACATACATATATATATATATATATATATATATATATATTTATACGACGGGCTTCTTTCAGTTTCCGTCTACTAAATCCACTCACAAGGTTTTGGTCGGCCCGAGGCTATAGTAGAAGACACTTGTCCATGGTGCCACGCAGTGGGACTGAACCCGGAACGATGTGATTGGTAAGCAAGCTACTTACCACACAGCCACTGATTTATGTTTTATGTTTTATTTTTACACTATCTTATTTTTCATTTCTTTTTTAACTTCCTTACATATTTCTACTTGTATTTTAATTTCTATTGTACATTTGTTACTCTCATATGACAGTAGATTTATTATTATCAATGCATGTATTGCACTGTTACTTCATCAACCTATTTCCAGCACAACATATATTGCTTAGACACACGCATTTGGTCGCCTTCTCTGAGGAGATGGAAGTCGGGACATCTGGCCATGTATCCTATTTCTGTTCGACTTCGTTCTTTCTTGCTGTCGGATATTAATCTCAGCTGGACTTAATCTCTCTTAACCCTCTCCACACACTCACGCACGCACACAGAAACTTATCTATATGTGTTATCTTTATTTATATTTGCTTAAAATTTAACGTTGCAGCAATGCAGGATTAGGCTTTGCTCACCTCGTTTGCATATATGCACACACACACAAACACACACACAAACACACACACACACACTCACACACAAACATACGCACACGCACGCACACACACGCGCGCACGCACACACAGACACATGCACACACAGATATGCATGAATACATACATGCATACATACATACACACATACATATACATACAAATATATACACACACCACGTATACTTGAAGAACGGGTTTGTTACCAACCACCAGCTATGTATTTGCATTCTGTTTTTGTATATTTCTCAGTTGGAACTTTTAGTGTCTCAATATATTGCACTGAAATTTTGATTTACTCTTGAGCGCATAAGTGTGTGTGTGTGTGTGTGTGTGTGTGTGTGTGTGTGTGTGTGTGTAGATAATAGAAACTGAAATAGAAAATCGTTGGTATAGTAGTGTGTATTTGAATAAACGAATAATAATGATTTTTCTGATAAATTAAATAAAATTTTTACTCCTCCTCCTCCTTCATCATCATCATCATCATCATCATCATCATCATCATCATCATTTTCTTCTTCTTCTTCTTCTTCTTCTTCTTCTTCTTCTTCTTCTTCTTCTTCTTCTTCTTTTTCTTCTTCTTCTTCGTCAGTTTAAAATGTGAATTTGCTTTTCTTTTTGGCCTATATTCCAACGATGGGCCTTCGTTACAAACCAGGTCCTTCCTTGCAGGAAGACTGCTAATAATTAAAACTAGAAGAGAATATACACAATGTATTTAATAAAGTGTTAAACACGTATAGTATGCAAATTTGTGAGTTAAGTTCCGGAGAAATTGGGAAATTTGATGTTTGTATACATAGTAAATAGGTTTACACACACACACACACACACACACACACACACACACACACACACACACACACACACACACACACACACACAAGCGAGGAACATCTGCACAATTTCTGTCTAAAATTCTTTTCACTACTAAATCATCATCCAAAACAGAAGCTACAGTTCAAGACATCGACTCAACGTACCGCACTGAGGGCTCAAACCCTGAACTATGTGATCGTGAATTAAAATTCTTAACCACATGACGATGCTTGTGCCAGGATAAACATAATTGGATATCTTTTTAAAGACATGAAGCTTTCTTTTATCGGTATCTATTAAGATGGCTGAGATTGTCACTGCCATACTCTTTTACTCTTTTACTTGTCATCACCGGTCCCAAGCCTGGTTGAGACAGAAAATTCTACGTTGCAACTGAAACGCCAAGAAGTGAACTTATGAAGCCGTTCCTTGTAAGGGGAGAGGATCCTCGGAAACGGTATGAAACAATGTACTGGCGGGTAAACATGCGCGTAGCAACATCGTGGTCTCGTTGCCGGATCAGACAGTATTTTGTATTTTTGAGCAAAACATGTCCTTTCATGTTGTTCTACGACACTACATGCAATGTTGATATGATGGAAAGAATGAGCTAATGTGGAGCAGAAACAGATCACTATAAAAAAACTCATTTGTACAGTTGCCCAGCGAGAAGTTGTAGAACACTCATCTGTTGTTTACCATAGGAGATGGAGGAGAGTTCACACCTAGGGACAACTGAAATCCATTGCAAAAGATCGAAACGGATGGAAATCACTTTTTGACGCCCGATGCCTTACATAGAATCAAAGGAATTACTAAAGAGTAGCTTATACAGGATAGGTCCATTATTGTATGTAGCGGAAGTTGTGTTGGCACTCCGTCGCTTACGACGACGAGGGTTCCAGTTGATCCGATCAACGGAACAGCCTGCTCGTGAAATTAACGTGCAAGTGGCTGAGCACTCCACAGACACGTGTACCCTTAACGTAGTTCTCGGGAGAGATTCAGCGTGACACAGAGTGTGACAAGGCTGGCCCTTTGAATTACAGGCACAACAGAAACAGGAAGAAAGAGTGAGAGAAAGTTGTGGTGAAAGAGTACAGCAGGGATCACCCCCACCCCTGCCGGAGTCACGTGGAGCTTTAGGTGTTTTCGCTCAATAAACACTCACAACGCCCGGTCTGGGAATCGAAACCGCGATCGTACGACCTCGAGTCCGCTGCCCTAACCACTGGGCCATTGCACCTCCACGTAGCGGAAGTACTGCATGATAAACAACCATTCTGTTAGTTTATGTGTTTAGTTCTTGGAGATAGATTGGCTTTCCACATATCTATGTGAAGATTAATTTATATTTCAAACCAATTCAGTTTCTAAGAGAAATCTTTGGAAATCAATCAGTCAGCTGAATTCCTATCAGCACAATCGTGTGATATAGTGTTGCTTGAAGTAATAGCCGAGATATCTGATATGCAATTGTTAATAGAACACTCATTCAGTTATCTTCCCCCAACCAATGGTTTATATTTAGAGTTGTGAGTATACGTATATGGATGTGAACGGGTAACACATCGTAGACGAAATTGGTTGTGTATGATAACTGTCACAAACACACACATATACACACACACACACGCACGCACAAATACACACGCACGCACAAATACACACACACACACACACACACACACACACACACACACACACACACACACACACACACATATATATATACAACGGGCTTCTTTCAGTTTCCGTCTACCAAATCCACTCACGAGCCTTTGGTCGGCCCGAAACTATAGTAGAAGGCACTTGCCCAAGGTGCCACACATGAGACTGAAGCCGGAACCACGCGGTTGATAAGCAAGCTACTTACCACACAGCCACTCCTATATACATACTTACATACATACATACATACATACAAACATACATACATATATATATATATATATATATATATATATATATATATATATTCCAGTGAGATTCTTCACCTTTTCTATATATATATTATTTTGCTTAAAAGAGTTCCAACACTGTCTGTCTTTTATGTTTTATTTATATTCCATTTTTATTTTATTTTATTTTATATTGTATATTGTATATCATATTATATATTGTACATTCCATATTCTATACCCCACATTAGTTCTGCAGGAATATAAATAAAACATAAAAAACAGACAGTGTTGGAACTCTTTTAAATAAAACATAAAAAACAGACAGTGTTGGAACTCTTTTAAGCAAAATAATATAATCCTCTATACACAATCATACAAAAAAATCCACCTTTTTTTGTATTTATTTTTACTCGCATATATATATATATATATATATATATATATATATATATATATATACTGTACGCATATATGCATATACTCATTATTTGTTTTATATATATATATATATATATATATATATATATATATATATATATATATATATATGCGTGTGCTTTGTGTTTGTGTTTATCCGTCACCCTGGTGTGTTTACATCCCCGTAAAATAGCAAATGGGACAGATAAAATAAGTGCGAGGCTTGGAAAAGTGAAGTACTGGCGTCGCTCCGCTCGACGAAAGGTTCGTCAGGTTGGTGCCCCAGTATGGCTGCCGTCTGATGACTGAAACAAGTAGATGATACATATTCATATATGTTTATAAATATATGTGTGTGTGTTTGCGCGCGTGCGAATGTAGGAATTGAAGAGCACACTCACGCACGCATCAACTCGTGCACACACATACACACACGCACGTATAATATGTACGTGTATCTACATTGTCAAGCCTATATGTAAGTAATTGTGAGTGTATGTATGTGTATGTATTAGTAAATCCCTGCAGATTGCTGTGAGTATTTCTCTACTAAAAGGGCGATAATCACTTATCAGCGAACGATAAAAACTAACATGAATATCCAAATGTAAACAACGGATAAGTTACAAACCCATAAATCTTTCTGCTCCACATGATAACGTTAAGTGTCTAACGCTGGTGAAATTCCAGGTCGATTAACTTACGTAGTCAGAATACATTCAAAAGACATATAAGTTTTATTTTATATCAATATTTTCTTTACAATTGTTTGTCATTTTTAAGGTGAGAATAATTCTCTTCGTATATCATTTATTTTCTCACTAAACTTCATTCCATCCTTTTATAATAAATGTCATATTTTTACTAAATAAACGGTTGTTTGTTTAGTATTGATTGGTACAGTTTTCTTTATCACAGAAATATATGAATATCAGACGTATGAACCCCAATCTAATTAATATTTCCTAAGTTTCTCGTATGAGACGTAAACGATACCGCACTTAATATTTGAATTCAGTTTCAAAATTTTTAACAAATATTTTGTGTGTTTATTATTCTTGCTTGTTTGGTGGTACGCAGATCTTGTTCAAAGTCCTTCCTTCAAAAGCGAACACGTTATCTCGCTGACTTAAAGGGCGATAATCAGTGATTCTGTAATCGTCCACCATTATAATAATCATGATTTCTATCTTAGGCACAGACCTTGTAATTTGAGGGAAGATGCAGTCAAGTAAATTGCCCCCAGTACTCGTAAAGGTTTTGCTTGATCTCTCTGGAAGGATGAAAAGTGAAATCGTCATCC
Organism: Octopus bimaculoides; assembly: GCF_046866305.1. Taxonomy (NCBI): domain Eukaryota; kingdom Metazoa; phylum Mollusca; class Cephalopoda; order Octopoda; family Octopodidae; genus Octopus; species Octopus bimaculoides. The sequence goes on along the minus strand of NC_142934.1, from coordinate 106,551,303 downwards.
GTAGAATTTAAACTGAGAATGCAAAGCGAATATTTTGTTAAGTGCTCTATTAATTCTTCCATTTACTGCCCTTATTATAAGAAAGAAATTTTACATACATACATACATGCATACATACATACATCTGCCCACGCTGCCGCAGTTGCCCTTACCTCTCCAACATCACCCTCCTTACAGGCACCCATCATTGACCCTATTATATCACTGACTCCTTCACCTGCACTTCTAGCAACGTCATCTACTGCATCTCCTGCTCTCTCTGTTCTTCCCTTTACATCGGTCAAACGGGACGCCGCTTGGGTGACCGGTTCGCGGAACAACTCCGAGACATCAGACTCGGTAACGACACCCCGGTCTCGCGCAATTTCCACTCTACCGGTCACTCTTTACAACACCTGTCTGTGTTCGGATTGTCCTTACACAGGGGCCATCCGGACTCCCGTCTTCGCCGTGAGCAGGAATTAATCTTCTCTCTTCGCTCTTTTGCGCCACAGGCACTCAACTCTCCTTCCCTCTTCCTCTAACCCTCCTCTCATCCTCTCACACCTACTTCCTCTCTTAACTCCAACCCATCTTCTCCCTTCCATCCTCTCCCTTCATCATCACCCCTCCCTCGTTACCCCACCCCTACACATTCCAATCCCACCATCGCTATACATCCCACCCCCACCCATCCCTTAGACCCCACCCTTGATTTCCCCACTCTCACCTCCCCACACCCCACACCACCACACCACCATATCACCATGCAACCACACCACACACCACCACTCCACACACCACCACACCACCACACCACCACACCACCACACCACCACACCACATACCACCACACCACACACACCACCATACCACACCACCCGCGCACACTAGCACTGACCACTTCCCAGCACCTACACCATCATCCACACACGCACACGTCAAGGTCACCAGCCCCCTTCCACACGCACATACACACGCACGCGCACCTTCGTTTTGGGATCACCACTACTTTATTATCTCTCCTTCTTCCTAGCTCTCCTGTGTGACCCCTCTGTCCAGCATTCGCCGTGATAGATCGCTAGCCACTAAAGCTTTTCTATTTTTTCTCCCTGTTTGTTTCTGTGTTCCTTTCTGTCGAAGAGCGTAGGCTCGAAACGTAAAAGACTTTCTCACTCCCCGAGCATTAAACTAACACATCTGTTTGTTTACACACCCGTCTTTGTCTTTTGTCTTTTTTTTTTCTTTTTTGTAAATTCTCACTATATACAGGGTGATTCAAAAATCACCATACATAGGAAAACACTATTTTTTATATGAAGCAGTTAAATAAAAAAAACTGTTTCTCATAAAAATAAATTGTTCTTATGTATGGCGACTTTTGATTCATCCTGTGTATGTATATATATATATATATATATATATATATAGTATGTAGAAGGATACACATGTTTTGCTGACTAATGTAATTGAGTAAATTATTCTCAGGGAACTGTGTAGTTTGTGTATTCTCCTAAGGAACATTGTTACGACAGTATTCTTTCAAAGAAGCATATCTGAAAGAACTGTGTTGTAATAGTAATCTCTGAAAGAACGATATCGTAACGATTATCTCTTAAATAATTATCTTGTAATGGTAATCTTCAAGAGAATACTCTTATAATGGTAATTTCTGAGAAAACTGTGTTACGATAATAATCTCCCAGAGAACCATTATCTTGTAATGATAACCTCCAGGAGAACTGTGTTTCAATGGCAATCTCCTAGGTAATTGTGTTTTAGTAAGAGTGTCTGAGAAAACCATGTAACAATGGTCATTTTTCGGAGAACTGATTTTACAATAGCTAACTTATATTGTAGTTGAAATCTTTGAAGCAACCGTATCTTGGAACTAGTCTTTCAGAAAACGTGTTGCAGAAGAAAGGTTTTAGAACCGGGTTGTCAGTGCAATTCCCCAAAGAACCATTTTGTATTAGAGTGCATAGTATTGTAGTGGTTAGCTCTAACAAAATGAAATCTTCCAGTCAGTTGCTATTTTTAGTTTAGGATAATTCTCTTATACTATTAATATTTCAGGGATAAACATGAATGGTTTATTTTATTCTTTTTTTCAAGTCTCATCAGAAGCTTGCTGTTTATGTAAACGAATTATTGTGTTAAAAAAAAATATTTCAAATCATTTTACGTCGAAACACTGAGAACAGACCATTTGTTTTCAAAGATATGTCAACTCCAAAAGAGGAAATACCAATAAATTTCTTATATTTACATTTGAATTAGTTTGAAAGGAGAACGAACAAGTAATCAGAGATAAAAATAATCGATCAATGAGTGAAGATAATGATGATGATGATGATGATGATGATGATGATGATGATGATGCTGATGATGATAATAATGATAATAATAATAATAATAATAATAATAATAATAATAATAATAATAATAATAATGATAATAATAATGATAATAATGATAATAATAATAATAATAATAATAATAATAATAATGATGATGATGATGATAATATAAATTGTGTAATGAAGGTAGGGAGGTAGTATTTACAGATTGATCATACGGAAGCTAGAAACGAGTGGGAAGCACATATTTTGATAATACTAAAAAATACTATTATTTCGTCGTACAAAATCAGAACTAAAACATTGTGATATAGTTAAAGAACAGGTGTTTTATCTGCAATGCCTTGCGTGCTGTAGTGTTGTTGATATTACTCTTAACTTGTCTTCTTCGAACGGCTGTTTAAATGTGGCTGATTATATCTTTCTCTTTTTTTTTCTTTAGGGGGAAGCTGATAAAACTATGCAGGAATATTTTCTTTATCTGTATGTTATCAGTGGAACTACGGGTTTTCTCTCTTCAACCAATCAAGTATTTACTCCCTAGAGCGCTGAAGCTCTCTTCAGTCGACACAGTAAATCCAATTCAGTTAAGTCGATCACGCCCTGATATCAATGATATTTTTATATAGTTTGCTGCAGTCGTGTTAAAAGTAATATATAAAAGACAAAAACAAAAATATAAAACGTCACATTTTTTTTTTCATATTCTACCATAACGTCATTGTTGTGAATAATGAAACATTTCTAAATGAAAACTAATTCTAAATATTATTTTCTTAGGAAGCAAAGTGGAAAATTACAACAATCCTAAGATTACAAGTATGAGATTGCTAATCGTTTGTCTAAAGTATATCTTGCGTGAGTGTGGCCAGCTCTCAGATAAAGAATAAGTGGTTCTTAATTTTAAATATGACGAGATTATCTATAATATTATTTTGCTTGTCATGATATGCGTTCGAACGTTACGTTTCGAAAAGCCTTGACTATGGAACATAATTGAAGATTTGATCAAAATCTTTAAAAGAATGAAAGAACTTTCAGTGATACTCATAAAGTAACCTTAACTATAAAATTATCTCCACATTAGAATCGAAACCGTTAACACAATATACAAATGCTACTAAGATCTATCCTATAGATTCATGCATCATAACAGAAATAACAAAATATAGTCCATACAAGGTGTTCGGGCTACATTTGGACAGTTTGCGTAAAAAGAAAATAAAACACAATATCCCAACTAAAACTAAACGTATTTTAAAAAAATCAAAAAAAATATCAGCTAGATTATGGCCGGAAGATAATAGTTTATTCAAAGTAGCCGCCCTCTGCTCTACCATGCCTCAGGACGGCTCCGGAACCTGGCGGCATGTGTTTCTCTCTATGTCTCTAGGAAAATCTTCGAACACCTCCTTGATCTAACCACCAGCTCGGTCTTGATGTTGAAAGCAGAGCGGTTGGTGTCTTTCTCAGCCGTGCCCTACACACAATAATCCATAGGATTACCATCGGAAGAAATAAGTGACCAGAAATCGGGTTTGGTGAAGTCATAGAAATTCTCCGACAACTACTTCTGACTTTTTCGGAGGTATGGCAAGGAGCCGAATCCTGCTGCCACACGTATGGCCTTCCAGCAGTAATCCTCTCCGGCAGGGATTGACCACGATCTCCAGCAGTTTCGAATAACCGTCTGAATTGAGGCCCTGTTCATCAGTTGAGAGATGAATTCCGACGAACGCAATAAGAATGCTTGTTGTGTCCCTTCGCACTGGCCACGGCTTCGTAGTCTCCGTTGCAGTTATCCATGTCACGTCTTACAGATTTTGCAATGTTCAGAAAGCATTGAGTAGTAGTAACGATGCTGGCATTTTGACACTCGGCGCGAATCATCAAGATACTGGTAACTCTTTTCTAATATTCAGATGACTTTCAGTACTCCAAATCAAATAACATTTTCTCAATTACAACTTTAATCTTTATGCTTCCCAACGCCGTTGACAGTTCACCGATACAACAAGCTGTTCCCGAAAAAAAGGAGACATAAAACACCGAACAGCCTGTATAAATGTTGAATTTCATGAGCCATACGTCTTTCTTAGGAAAACATTTACTTTTTTGTAAAGATTGAGTACATCTGATATAACCCAATATATTGCTAGTATTCAACTGATTGACCTCAGCAAAATAAAAGGTAAACTTGACTTTAAAATTTGACTAGTAGAAAAGCGCAACACAATGCCTTGGAGATTATCTTTTCTGTAACCTTCTTTAAATAGCATTTTGTGATATACATTTTCCGAAGATTTAAGGAGTATAAGAGAAATGATGTAATTTAACCGAAGATTGAAACTACAATGCAGTATCAGCTTCGGAGTTACAGTTTTAATATTTTACAATGAGGAGACCATTATGCTGTTGTTCGACCAGCTACAAATAGTAGCCAAATATCACTCAAATCCCAACCTTACCGTCACAGAAATGGACACAATGTATAATATGTTCGAGTGTGCTTGTTGTACATGGAGAAAAAGCAGTTAGAGTGCCTTTGATCTATGATCAAGGGCATTCTAACTGCTCGATCAGAGAGCTAAACAACAAGAATAATGAAGCTTCCTTGTGGTCAAACTGCTGCAAATAGAAATCAATTCTCGCTCAGATCATACCTTACAGTTAATGTAAAAGATAGCATCGTCCTGACTCGAATAACTTTAATTATATTTTTGTTTGATAAGGGTTGACCTAGGGCAAAACTGCAACAATAATGACCTATACTTTCATTTGGGAATAGTAAGTTAACTCACTCAAGGAAACCCCCTCCTACCGCAAAAAAAAAAAAAAAAAAAAAAAAAAATATATATATATAGCTAGCTGAACTAAAATCTAGCATTTAATTAAATTCCTTTAATGAAAGTTTTGTGCATATTTTGAAAGTGAGTCGTCGGACATATGTTAATATACTATGTCCAAAAGAATACTCCGTGTATGTTTTTTAAGAAAGTTTGAAAATTCATTTTCTGATGTTACTAATTTATTCGAGATTTCGTAAATCCGAGTAAAGTATTTTGGAAATTTAAAAAGTTTAAACAAAAGCTATTTATATAAGCTTCTGTACCCAACTGTACCACTTTGTACGTCGATAACTCTATGTTGCTATGTCTGTTTAGGTGACTGCAGACATTATCCTTGCTTTCACTAATAAGTAGTTTCAGTTACGACTAACTTATTCCATTGTACAACATTTCATTGCAAAGTCGTCTCTGACAGAGAAAACACTTGTAATTGTTTGTATTTAATATATTTTATTTTATTTTCACTAAATGCAAGCTATGCCTTTCAATTTGTCAAATGGTCAAAATGCAAAAGTTAACTAAGGCATCTTATTACGCTGCATTTGATACCAACTGACATCTGTGTGTTGTCAGTTAATTGACTGTTACTTTCAACTGTTTGCACTGCACTCGACGTTAATACCGATTGGATAATATCTTTTTAGATTCCACCATAAAGCTGTTAATGCATTTCTCTAACATCACACTTAATATAAACTCTTCGGTTGTTCTCCCTCTTCCAACTCTATTTCTCCCGCCTCTCTCTCTCTCTAGTTCTCTTTCTTTCCATCTCCTTTCACTCACTTCCTGTTTGTTAATATCCAGAAAGGCATTAGAAGTGGATAACGCATTCACTTGCTGTTACCAGCTCTATAGTGTATTGTAATTTTCCAAAACCTCACTGTTGATTCTAGAAAATGATTTTATACAATTTCATTATCTGCATGAAAGTATATATATATATATATATATTGTTTTTACTAAGTATCCTATATAAAAAAAAAAGTAAATTTTACTTTATAAATTCTATCGAAGAAAATTTATACAATAATCCTTAAAAAATTCGAAGCCAATAATCAAACTAATCGGGGATATTAGAATAGTAGACTACGCTTTTCTAAGGTCAGAGTTTAAATTCTGCTTGTGACGAACTTACCTTTCATTTATCCTGGATTAAAAATATAAATATCATTCATTTACTGAGTTCTAATCAATCAACTTCAACACCTGTTCTGCAAATGCGAGTCTTCGCTCTAATATATGATAATAAAAAAATACTATATCAGGACATGTAGTCTATATTTCGACATGAAAGATTACAGGTAAACATATCTATCTCACAATTCTATTTCTGAGAAAATATTATGAAATTTTCTGTTTTCATCACATTAAAAATATAACTGATGAGCCAGCTAAGTTAGCCGCAACGTGGTTGCTCGATATGATAGATATAGCAACCAAACAAACTTAAATTGCGACCGGCCATCTCTAAAATGTCACATTGGATAATATAGTATTGCGTACACAACACTTAAAAAAGTGGTGTCGACCACGGACTCTGAATTGTCTGTTTGTATATCCAACGTTAAATGCTAGAAATTATTTGTTGTTTTCTCTTTCCCAGAGGGAAGTTTCAGTATCATTTCTCTTGCAAAATATCAGCCGAATCTCTCCCGAACCATACCTTGCTGTCTGTCAAGAAAGTTAATGAATGAGGTAAGACAGAAAGTTGATATGAAGCAGTATTATCAAAAAGTAGAAACTAATGAATTTGCTACAATACTGGTGTTAGTGACAAAATGTCTTGAGAATACGTTTGAATGACGTCAGACGATGTTTTTTCTGGGAGATGGAAAATGAAAGACACACCTGAAGAGAAATGGGGAAAGTGCTGGTGATTTTAGACGTGCATCATCCACATAATCAGTCGGTAGCAGAACTGTTCCCTTTGAATAGAGCTTCAAATCAAACTCAAACAGCTTGAAAAATGTCGGTTATATTAATTAACAAAACGTTGTTCCTGGTATAAGAAACAATAAAACTGCCACTACTTCAAGTTAACTATTTTTGTAACCACAAGTTTGCCCCAGTAGGACTTACTTGGAAATATACAACTACAACGATATAATCGACAACGACAATGAAACCAGTAAATAATTACAAAATTGATAGAATATCGATATAGAATTATCAACGAACAATCTGAATTGGAAAACCTGTTTCCAAGTATAGAACCCCTTAAATACCACAACATAAAAATTGCAACAATAGCTGATGTGTACGTTCAGCTGGAGCTATGAAAAAGGTGTCACATTACTGTAAACATCCTTATAATAATAAGCTCTAGGATGCACTTATTGTGCTCATGCAACCAGTAAAGCAGACAAAGCAAGATTTGCTCATTGTATTAATATAGATGTCTATACAGTGGCGGCTCATAGATAAAATTAGTGGGTGTACGACTTCATAAAACTTTTAGCCGTTTTTGTAATATTGTATAAAAGGAAACAAACATATAAAAAGAATATTTATACGTAATCTTGATCGGTTCGCGTTTTAACCACTGCTGGGTAGTGTGTTTAATTTGTTCACTGAACACCGACGCGAATTCCGCCTTGTTTTTCAAAAATCCCCTCTAATTCACAAAATAAGGGGGGAGGAAATCTGCCCTATTTTTGAAATCCTGGAAACAACACTAGCTGGAAGCAGGATAATAATCTAATTCTTCACTTTATCACTAACAAAAATATAAACACATTTTTAAGCACAACACATTCGGAGTGAAAAAGAAACACTACCTTTCACCAGCACTGCGTGAACCATAGTGCTCTCTCTCCCTAGCGTGAAGCTTTCTATCTCGGACATGTGAGCATGCGCACAGCAGCCAAACACCACGTCGCTGGAGCTGTGAAGCGCACAGTCCTATACAAGGATTTTTGTATTTTTTCATAAACTAGGCGATGGCTACTAACATTAAGCTTAAAGATTATATAATGTACAGGTATAAAGAAAGAATTAAAGAAAAAAGGACTCATTATATTGAATGTTATCGATAATATCGAGTGGAAATAGGGGGTGTTGCAGTTCCGCAGTGCCTATACACAAACCACCACTGTGTCTATATAAGCAAATTTGGTAATAATGAACCAGACGACGCCTCTCCATAGTATTTCGGTTTAACAGACATAATATTCAAATCTCCTTCTCATTACACCCTAATGGCTTCTGTATGTACGAAAGGGACATCTACATTGTAACTAAACCTGATTGAATTTGCATCTAATTTATCCTTAAAATCATAATCCTCATATCTCAAACAGCTAGGAACCATTTCCATTATAACTCTAAATGCTAGAAACAGCAACTAAATTTCTCTCAAAACACATAATAATAATTTTATTATTATTCACCATCTCAAAAGATGTTAAAATTTAATTTGATGTATAAAGAAATATTCTGTTTCATTTAATGATTAGATTTGTCTCACCATCTTGGTTTCTCCGCTCCTTAGAAAAAAGAGAAAAATAATAAGAGGGAGAGAGAGGAGGTGGAGGAGATATTGAAAGAAAAAAGAAGGAAAGAGAGAAAGAAAGAAAATACATGGAAGCGAAAATCAGAGAAAAAAGTGGAATAAAATGCGTATACATAAGCCAACAAAACATAGAGAAATGTTTGGAGGAAAGAAAAAAGGTGGAGGAAATGAAATAGTCAAAGATTCCACAGTGGTCTTTGCTTTATAAATGTCTTGTTTCATCTGCTTTTTGAATAACAATTATGGGCTGAAGGAGAAAGAAAGATAGAGATACAGAGAAAGAGGGAGGGAGAGAGAGAAAGTGTGTGTGTGTGTGAGAGAGAGAGAGAGAGAGCAGGAGGGAGAGAAAGAGGGTGAAAACACAAATGTGAAAAAAGGGTGGCAGAAACATACCTAGAGAAGGTAAAAGTTGTTTTTAAACGAGCGCGGTTTATTTTGCAATCATTTAATTCGGAGAACGTTGGAAAAGCCAAAGGTACTTTAGCAACATTGTAGACCCCAGGGCAAATCAATGCACAGGGCGTATAGTATTTATTTACTGACAGCAAGCCACAACAAACATAGGTCAGAATTGGGCCCCTAAACTCGTGGGATTCCTGAGCAATTGCCCAGTGTATCAATACTTTATGACAGCCCTGGGAAAAGCTTACAAATTTATAGGCGCAGGAGTGGCTGTGTGGTAAGTTTAGATCTTCGCATTTTGATAACTTTCCATAAGCTTGTGATCAGCCGTATTGCATACCTATTTTGTAAGGAATCAGTTTTTACTGTTCTCTATCAGAATATTGTAAAATAGTTTTCTGAGCACAATGTTTTGCTGTTGTGACTATCAAATGCCTTTTTCATATATCCTAATCAATGCGTATTTGTTCACATATAGCATACATCGTTATACGCTGATTACATGGGCGATGATATCTGCATTTGGAATTAAACATTTGCTTATCAAATCGCATGTATTTCTCTCTTAATTACATTACTACATGTCATTGTGTAGTATGGTAATTACATCATTAAGATATACGATGTATTATCATGTTAATTACATACATGACAAAAAAAAAAAGAAAAATATGTAATAAAAAAATATGTAATAAAAAAATATGTAATAATATGTAATAAAAATAAAAATAATATGTAATAAAAATATGTAATGAAAAATGAGAGAAAAAAGATAAATGCAGTTGAGAATTTCACATATGACGTATGTTTACTGGAATATAAATATTCTTTTCTACTCTGGGCACAAGAGTCCGAAGTTTTGGGAGAGGGGTCAGTCGATTAGATCGACTCCAGTACGCAACTGGTACTTAATTTATCAATCCCGAAAGGATGAAAGGCTAAGTAGACCTCGACGGAATTTGAACTCAGAACGTAAAGACAGATGAAATGCCGCTAAGTATTTCGCCCGGCGTGCTAACGTTTCTGCCAGCTCACCGCCTTTTTAGAATATAAATATTATTTTACATCTTTGTAAGTGAAGTTCATTACTGACAGTGAAGTTGTTTGTTTTTGCTTAGCTTCAGATTAACTCCAATCGAGCCAACGGCGATCATGTCGTCCATTTCTAAAAAGCAAGCCAACCGTGATCATTTCGTCTATTTCTCAAAAACTGCCTCATCCAATTGTCAGCAGACCTCATCCGAATACTTGAAACAGAAAGGAACCTAAGTGTGAAGTAGCTTAATAATCTGAACAATGGATTAAATCTGCATCCAATCTTAGGATTTACTAAAAAGCTTTTCTTGATGAGCAAAACACTTCACACTACAAATCTAATGGCAAAGCAGTCGCGATATGTAGGACATCTGCTCTGAGGTTGAGCGCTACAATATATTCTCCAGATATATTTGAGAAACAATACTGCATAGTTAACAATAAGAGTTTATATGACTACTTCTGGTTTCCGACCCAAGGTAAGTTGCTGTTGTTGTTTAGCTTTATTAAAGCGCCATATAATCAAAAGCGCTACAGCCGTAACTACCATGTTTTCATAAATATCAAGGAATACGTTGTCTACAGTATATCTTTAGTTAAGACCAGTATGGTGTGATTTGACGTAAATTTAGGTGATAGTTGTTGAAGTACCCAATAAAGTAGAATTAAATGTACTCACCATAGAAATAATGTGTTGTTAACTGAGGAAGCCCCACCCAACAATAGAAGACTTACATGACCGATCAACATGCTAGGATAAGCAGTCAAATCCCCCACAGTTCACACGCTCATCATTTCAAAGAAAAGAAAACACTGAGCAATGGAGTTATAAATGCGCAAAAAAAAAACGGGATAATCACGGGTCTGCCCTATTAGAGCTCACCAGAGTCAAACAACTTCGCCACTACCACCACCACCACCAACACCACCAACGCCATCATCAATAACAACAACAACAGCAACACCAACAACACGGTATTGCTGACGTGCCACTAGTACTCTGTCATCCCAACCTGCAAGTTAAATTGTCACAAATATAGTAGTAAATTTTAGAGGAAAATTGAAACCAAGCAACCAGTTCCATTCGTTTAGAAGATGCTGTTCCACCACTGCCCTAGATATTGTTACATGAAAAAATTCGAGCAAGAGAAATAATATTCGTAAGATTATAAACCTGGAAAATTACAGGACAAGTTTTTACACTTGGAAACGTTCAGGACAAGTTATTACATCTGGTAAATTTTTATTTAAAATATTGAAGCTATGGATAAAAATTCAAAAATATTTAGATTTAGAAAATATTAGCTTTCATTAAAAGTATAAATTTTATTACAAGTTTACTTCTATTTGTTATTATTTGGCGCTCACTAAACTCAGTCTTAATACTGTTGTCACTACTTAATTCAATGGGGTTATTAAAATTAATAGAACTGACCTAGAAATGCCTTATAGTATCTAATTTCACACTTCGTTGAAATTAAAACCAGCGATGATGAACAACAATAATACAATCAATACATTCAAATTTATCCCCAACTCTTACAAATTTTTTCTCGTTTTTAGTTATAAATAAATCATAATTGGACCGTTCTATTACTACTACACTCTTTCTCGACTTGCTGGTCTAACATTTTGAACATATTAATGTTAGAAATAAGATGTGCTTCTGAATTTATGCGTGTGTAACTCTACATGTAAATGTGTTCACCTGTCTCATTTCAGCATTTTTGTCAAACGAATTCTTATTTCTGTCATTATCTTTGACAAACTTCGGCGTACGTCTACATGCATGTTGGCGTGTGTTTACATATATACTTGATATTCGAACGATGGTATTCTTTCTAAAGATTCACGTCTAAGTGTGTATACATCTGTACCTATAGTTTATTCTTTTTCTCTTTATTATATACGTGTGTACCGGGTATATAGATATATATCAGTATATTTGGGCGTATATATATATATATATATATATGTATGTATGTGTGCGTGCGTGTGTGTGTGTGTGTGTGTGTGTGTGTGTGTGTGTGTGTGTGTGTGTGTGTGTAAGCTAAAAAGCTAGTTCTAAGATCTCTCTAAGAGATGAATGCAGTAGTAGTACTAACAAGTAATGTTAGAGGCCACTTTAACGTGGCTGTTCCGTTCAAACGGACTTTACTGCGATATTTTAACCCCCAACAGGACATCTCTTCTAGCTGGTTAACGATGTACAGTTGCATCCGATATATTGCGAGCAAGGGACCGAACCCCTATCCCCTTCTAGCGACGGTACCAGCATACCAGTCTGGTTTCGGGCTATTTCTGCCTCCCTTCAGTACTGGACACCACGTCTTCTAGAGATGGATTCTTTATTATGATTATAGAATCAGTATACAGACGGGACATTACAGGACAACACGATTACAAAAATGTTAAGATGAGTTCGAATGAACATTAAAAATTTAGATATAATTCATATAGTTTACTTGACTTTCCGTTATCCTTTAAAAAAATAAATAAAGTTAAAGAAACAAGTTCAAACTTCATACCCGGCAGCCTGTAAGGCCCAGCAACTATCTTTTTCCTTTCATTGATGATTAAGCTGGGTTACTGACACCCACCTCTCTCATCACATCCTTCCAACGTTTCTCATACTCTCTCAGCGGCAGGGTTTTCCTCTCCAACTCCATCTTGCTCTTCAGATGGTATCTGAAGTAGGTTAACAAACCCGGGCCAGAGACGTAGGACCCTGTCATGAAACCTTTCATTCTAGTTCTCCATACACACTCTTTCAATACTGCCACTGTACAGTGAAAACAAGCCCCACCTTCCTTTGAGAGTCCAGTTGGCGGTACCATCTTTATTATAGATCCAGCTGACAGCTGTACTCGTCCCAGATGTGACAACACGTGTTCTACGTAACTTATCAAGCTTGACAGCTCCCTACATTGTACAAAAGCGAACAGGTAAAGCGTTCCTGTAGCACTGCCAGGTCAGCGATTTTTGGTAATTGTCCAAGTACCTTGGCCTGAAAGTCTTTTTAAACAGGTTGGCAAGCTGGTTCTCGTCGAACCCCAGAGCCTCTCCTAGGACGTCATCATTTTTAGCCTCTACCAGCCCTCTATAGAACACCGAAGGGGTATTCCCGCTGCCGGCCTTACCCGTCTTGTGGATCAGCGAGAGTGCCTGTCGGCACTCCTTCTGCCATAAAGTCAGATTCCGTCTTTTTATGAAACCGGGTTTAAATCTTTCCATAGGAGCCGGTCGCGAAAAGAATTCCTCTTCCAGCGGACTCCACACCTTATCATCTTCCAGGTGGCGCCAGAGATGTCTCAGCCTCAACGCATGTCTGCGCATCATTAACCAAGACATTCCCAGCCCACCCTTTAACGGTTCCTGGCAACAAAGGGAGCGCCTTACAAGTGGCTTTCCTCCCTTCCACAAAAAAAGCGGAAAAGGAGTCGTTTCAACTTGTTTAGCCACGAATCGGGGCAAGGGACAACGGTCAGGCGGTAAGTGATTACAGATGCAATAAACACCTGTGCCACCTCCGCCCTTCCTTTCAAGGACAGAGCCCTTCAGGACCACTTCCGTACTACGGCCTCTACCTTGTCTGCCACCTCGCTCCAATTCTTCTCTGTCTGAGAGTCTGGCCCAAACCAAACTCCAAGCAACTTAACAGGACCATCTGTCCAGTGACCCACGACACTGGACGATATCGACTTGCTCCTCCAGGTGCCAAGGTGCAAGCTGACGGACTTGTCCCTTTTAACTTTTGCCCCTGCCACCGCTTCGTATCCTCTGAGAGCATCTTCTACCGCATCCGATTTCATTAGGATGAAACTTCTCCAACTTCCGCAGCAATGGCTCGAGAGCCAACACGTGCAGAAGCGGAGACAAGGAACACCCTTGACGAACTGAACGCTTGATCGAAAACGGCACCGTCAGGTAACCGTTTATCTGGACTGTGGACTTGATGCCGCTGTACATAGCGAAGATCCACCCGCGAGAATCTCCGCGAACTAACCGAGACCATGTTTTCCAAAACAGAAGCGAACACCTTTCTCCATGTGATCGGCTGGAAAATTTGTTAAAACACTAGGGTATTTTCCTACTTTTCTTATCATGAAACCAATAGCAGCCTTAATTCACAGATAAAGTATATATATAAATGTATACATACATACATACATACATACATACATACATACATACATACATACATGTGTGTGTGTATATATATATATATATATATATACTGTACAGTTGGTTATTCTGCGATGAAGAGGAGACGCAACTCTGAAGGTGTAATGTATGAGGTTGAAGTGGTGACAAACATTCCATCTTTCGGCGCAGCGGTTTCCCATTATTGAGACCACATGTAATACACCAATGAGATTATAATCTACTGCAGCCACTACAATAATCTTAATATGCTGGTAACGAAATGAAACCACATCCCTATATATCTTGGAAAGGTTGTCGGTGTGTAGGGCATGCCATTGGTTCTTTACTGATTCCAATCTTCATTCCCATTTTTTTCATTCTTTCTCCTAGACTGGCTTTCGTTTACATTTTTCATTACAGCGCACTATTTTCAACCAAACAATCGCATGTACCTGTTGAAAAAGTACACCAAACAGCTACAACGTATTCATACCCGACATCCTTTTGAAACAGCTGTAGCACTGAAATACCTTTTCCATACTTTTTATTTCTAAGATGTGATTATAGCATTATAAGCAGTGTTTGCATAGCATCGGTCATCTTATCGGAATTTTCTGTCTAATCTCAATATGCGACGAACTTCATTTGATGCATTGATTAATAAGTTTTATTGATCAGTTACCGAGTCAGCTGTATTTTTTCCATACAAGCCATGTTTATGCTAGAGATTAAGCAACAGCGTTTTATCCCGATCACTCGACTGACCCTACTACATCTATCTATCTATCTATCTATCTATCTATCTATCTATCTATCTATCTATCTATCTATTACACATGCTTAGAGATATCTACATATGTATGCTTATACATATATATGTACATATATATACATTTACATATATAGATATACATACATATATGTTTATACATCATATATGGGATATATATACATATACATATATATATATATATGTGTATATATATATATATATATATATATATATATATATATATATATATATATATATATATATATATATATATACATAATACATATATATATATATACATACATATATATATATATATATATATATATATATATATATATATATATATATATATATATATATATATATATGTATGTATGTATGTATGTATGTATGTATGTATGTATTACAAAAGTTAAACTTTTAACGTTAGACAGAAAAAATAGAAAAGGTTAAAGTTGCTGAAAGAAAATCAGCAGGTACAATGAAGAAGATGAACACAGAGAGAGAGAGAGAGAGAGAGAGAGAGAGAGAGAAAGAGAGAGAGAGAGAGAGAGAGAGAGAGAGAGAGAGAGAGAGAGAGAGAGAGAGAGAGAGAGTCGGAAAGCGAAAGAGAACGGCGAAGAGAGAATAGCTTAAGCAAAAAATATATTCTTGATAACGGAAATAAGAAATAAAGAACATGCAGAAACAAAACAAAACAAAAAAATACGTATAGGAAAAAGAAGCAAAATGAATGCCAGACGGAGTGAAAGAGAATATGGATGAGATAGCGTGTGACTGATCGATTGAAAGAGGAAAACACAACAGTAAGTATGATAAAATCTCACTCATCAATATATTCATAAAGACATTGTCTTTGCCAAAACATCTGCCAACAAAAATTATGGAAGGTGATATTGACATAAATATTTAATGATCTTAAGTTTATTGCATTGATAGCGACCGCCTGTTGCCTTCTCCCTTTTCTTGCGGAGAACAATTTGAAAGGAAAATGAAGTACAACTAAATCCGTTGCAAGCACCTGTTTACTCAAACTACGTATTCAATCCTCAGTGAAAGAAATATACTTTCAAAAAAAAAAAAAAAAAAATCGGTCAGCCAACAAAGAAAAAGAAAGAAAGTTATATAATGCTTGTGATAATTCTTAATAGCTTAGTCAACAATATTTTCCAAAAGTTATTGTACGTTCTCCGGCAAGTGAGAATTTCCTTTATGAAATCCACATGAACTTTAGTGGGACTACTATACATAATGGAAAAGTGGCAAAGAATGAGAAATGCTTATAGTATTTAATACTGACCTTTTTATATTTTCATTTCAAATTCTGTCTGCCTTAACGTTATCCTTCATTTTTCTGAAGTCGATAAAAGTCGACCAATTACTCGTATATACCAAATCGATTAAAAACTGTTCTTGCAATGATGCAATAATTTTTATTCAAATTAACGCACTTTAATACATAAATAAATAAATGAATAAATAAATAAATACATACATACATACATACACACACACACACACACACACACACACACACACACACACACATACACACACACACACACATATATATATATATATATATATATATATATATATATATATATATATATAAACATTTGTATGTATAGAAGCATGGGTTTTAGCATATGTTTAGTACTACAATTTCTAATCTGTTTTCCAGTATGTCCAGATTCGGATATGTGATCCAACTCCAAACTATATTTGACTGCGTCTTTTAATCCTTTTGCAAATCATCATCATCCTTCGACCAACTTATTTCCACACTACATGGTCCTGCATTGCTGTGTGCAGATCTCTAATATCCAGCCCAAAGTCCCGAGATATAATATCTGGAAATGTCAGTTTCCTGGAGAAAACGCTTCCAAAGAGATACCACTGGAGCAGGTACGAGATAACCTCTTTCTCTGTTCGATGACAGTGGCCAGCAGATTCTGGCCGTTTCTGCTTTAGCTTGAGGGATATTGGTATCAGATTTCCGTAGATGTTACTAAGTGTTGGGGTGTGATCTCCAACTGATGTTCCGTATCTTTCTGAGCAGGTTGGTATATGTTCCATCTAGTTGTTTTTCTAAGAGAGCCGATAAGATCCAGATCTCTGATTCATAGAGAAGAACCAGCTCAATCAGTTGAAGGTTTGAGTGCCAGATCTTATCAAGTCTGTTATATGTATCCCAAGCAAGAGTTTTGCAGATGCGAAAGTCCTTTTGGGAGTCTACTATGTGTGATCCAAGATATTTGAAGCCATCAACGTTTTTGATTGATATATTATGGAGCGATTTAAATTCAGTTAACTTGGAGGAGGTCGTGATAAACCCCGGCTTACTCTCGCTGCAGTAAAGGCCGACCTGGTTTGTTGCTTTCTCCAGTGCTTGTAACACACATTCTGCATCTTTAATACAATGGGATATCAAGGCAAGATCGCCAGCAAAGTCAAGATCAGTTAAATATTGTGCACAATGCCGACTGCTCTGGTGGGGTTTCAAAAGGAGTCCCTTTTTCTCTATATCGTCTAGGGAAATGCGTAGAACATAGTCGAGAAAAATGATGAACAAGAAAGTAGCGAACACCTGCTTCAACTTCACAGAAATCAGTCTCTCCATCAAGAGATATAACTGTGGCATTGGTGTTTGTGTACATCGCTCTGATAGCATCAACAATACTGGGAGGAATACCATAGAGTACATGGATTTTAAACATAAGATCTCTGCTGATGGAATCAAATGCTTTGCGAAAGTCGACAAAACAGATTGGGACGCTCTTGTTAAACGTTTTATTTTCTTCTAGTATGTGACGGATGGAGAGGATCTGAGCAGTTGTTGCCCGGCCCCTTCAAAACCAATTCTGATTTTTACGAAGAAGTGGATCAAGCATAGGTACAATACCACTAACCATAAGTTTGTTATAAACTTTTGCTGCAATTGGGATCAGAGTAATGCCTCTATAATTTGCTGCACTTGTTAGATCACCTTTTTTGGAGACAGGGACAATTCCACCCCTCAACCAAGCTGATGGAGGCAAAGATGTGCATATGTGACGTTGCAGAAACCTAGTAAGGTTTCGTGAAATATGGAACTTTCCACAGTAATGTTGGTATGTTATCGATTTCTGGAGATTTGTCGTTAGCAAAACTACTGAGAACTACATTGAGCTCATCCAATGTGAAAAGGTCCGTGATGATGTCTAATGCATTAGATATTTGGTGTAGAGGAAGTGGAAGACCGCTAGTTTGTTGTGGTTCTCCAAGAAGTTTCTGAAAGTGGTCAAACCAGTTGGCCATGCGCTTCTCAGAGGAACGACCTTTAAGCCCGATGGAGGGCTTAAATTTTCTTTCAGTTAGTGTGTTTATTAATTTCCATACTGCAGCATGCTGCTTTGCAGTATGCAACTTTGCAATTTTGCTAATTTCAGCAAGAATGTAATCTGTTTCTACATTGGCATATGCCTCATCTTGTGTTCCTTGAGTTTTGAAAGCATCTTTGAAGTTATGTTTAGTAGGCCTCTGTTCATGTCTAAGTTTCGATCTTTTTAAATGCTTCCATGCTTCTCTCACACGGACATCTGCATGAATTGATCTGTGCTTTATTCTTTTCTTCTTGCGTAGTTTTGAAAGGGCAATTTCATCTGTAGCTTTTACGAGGTTGTTATATTGTGTTTCAATGTCGTCAGTGTGCCTTGAGAGCATTTCAAAACGGTTTTTAACATCTACAGCAATTGAGTGCGCTATGTCTTTATCTGATGATACCTCGGACCAGTCCACCTGTTTCATGGGGTTTGGAACTGGTGGTTTTGATGATCTAAGGCAGAGAATAGGGCATATAGAAACAACAACAACACTATGATCTAAGGCAATAGATGCGATGGAGGAGTATGCATTTCAGACACTGTTCTTCCACTTGTTTCTCTCAAGTATGTAGTCAATTTGTGAATAAGATCCAGATGGGTGCTGGAATGTCCACAAACGCTTTGGGTGTTTCATGAACCTTGTAAGTCACTTTAGGCTGGTATGGCTAGAATGTTTAATATACAGCTTCCACACCTCCGTGGTAGGAGATTCAATGCCAGGAAGTTATGGGAAGGAAGATCTGAGGTAAGAGACACATCAAAGTTTACGAGAGAAGGGGAGGTGAGTCTCGGTAAATTCAGAGAAGTTGAAATCATATATTAGTGGCAGATTGGTTTTAGAAAACATAGAAAATAAGGAAAGACTTGCCTATTATACAGAGGTGTTATTTTTGTCAATAAAACTAATTAAACAATCATAAATACTGCAGATTACTAAACCTAATTATACAAGCTTCGTTGACGATTTTTAAGTACTTTTTCCTCTAAGACTCACATACGTTATGTATATTTCAGAATTTACTATTATAGTAGATTTAGTGGCAGAAAACACAATGTGAAATTGAATTAGGAATCCTAACTGCAATTCGGTTTCTCTCTTTACATAGTTTCAACTAATTCAATGACTTTGCAAAAGTTACTCAAGTAATTCAGTTTCACATTTCCCTTTCCACGTAAATTTTATGGTTTTTGCGTACATTACATGTCCATAGAACAAATATATTCGTATAGAATTAAGGAAATGTGAGGGACTCATTACGCATAAAACAACCGTGTAAGTAATCCGGTAATTAATGCACGAAAGGTATTTTAATGATTGCAAGTTGTTTTTGTGTTTGTTGCTGTTGTTTTGCCCCATGTCAGTCTTGATCTAGCTGACTTAGGGTCACATTCTGTTGTGTCGACGCCCCCAAGCGAAGAAGTAGGATCGCCCAAGACATAAATAGAGGTAGTCTGGCCGTGGTAGGAGTGTTGAGTAGCTGACGAGTAGCGGTTGAGTAGAGATCATCCGAAGGTTCTAGATAGCAGTAGCTTGAGACATAACACATTCCATTTCTGATCATCCTTCGTTTCGAGAACTATAGTATCCAATGTGTTCTTTCTTTTTTTTTTTTGAAGATAGTAGGTACTAATTTTAGCAAGATTTCATTGATATTTCTAGCAATGTGGACGGGAGTACAGAGGCCTCCTCACCATGTAATATGACGTGAATAATAACATTATCTTGATTAAATAAAATAGACATATTGACATGCAGCGCCTTAGTTTACTTATAAAATATTTGCTTCTTCGAAAAGCTATGTTAAAATTTGCACTTGGTGACACAGAAAGATTATAATCTTAGACATGTAATCTCAAACTGTTTAACTGCTAATTTATATACCTCTCTTCTTTGGACACCAACTGTTATCTTGCCATGAAAAAATATTACGTCTACAGGAAAATGAAAGGAAACCCTTGAATCAATTTTATAGCTCAATGTACATCTGACAATTTGCCTTCTTTACATTATAATAATTATTCGCTACTTACTCGCTGTATCTCATCGCAGTTGTGTATTTGTCTTATTTCACTAACTCTCTATATACTAACTCTATATATACGAAACAATTCGGTGTTTCAGATTTATCAGTTAGGAGTTATTATACTCATTTCTCCTCAGGTCCAGAGATGACAAAGAATTTGCAAGAATGCTAAGAGATAAGTAGGGGCTTTCGTAGCCGAAGAAACATTCACTCCACAGACAGTTCATAATGATTAGACTTCTGAAATAAATAACCAAAGGTGCTTCATTTGAAGAAGTTTTATAGATTTTAAGATTCTTACAGACTATTTTATCGAGCTAGTCTCTAAATGGAACAGATTCATGAATGTTGTCTGAAACCCAATTCTCGAGGTTGCTAACTCGTGACAATATGGCTAACGACCCTGATATCAACAACTTGGCATCTTCCATGATATAAAGCTTAACGATTATCAACACAGTAATAACTAAGTAAAATGCCACCGCAATCGGCCCGAATCTTTTACAATGACTTTGCAGATCATTTGTCCGTGTAATTAATTCTGTAAAATGTGGTATGATGCTTGTTAGCTATGACATTTTGAACAATTAGAAACTTACCTGACATTTTTGATATCGAACCTCATACAAGTTAAAACTGATAATTCTTGCATGAAAAAGTGCCTTAAAATTTATTTAAACATTAAATAAATCTGATTTATTTAACTATTTAAACAATTGGTTTTTGAAATGTAAGATTCAGTATGAGATTTTAATGATTGCATATATGATAAAAGATCTACTTGATGTATACTAATATCCTTTGTTTGCTGGTGATGAACGAAGTGTGTAAATCTCTTTTCAGACAAAAAATAGAGTAGTCGCTATGAACATCATTATTTGACTTACGTTGAATGTTTGAGCACTACCTTTTAAACTGAGTAAAGGCGTGGCTCATGTATACATCTGGTTAATTTAAGTTTGACAGAAAACCTGCAACAATAAACCGTAAAGAACTGTCAATATGGCGAATGGCTTGAAAACAGGCTTTCTCATCAAAGTGTTGATTTTGGTTGCTGTTGTTTTTTTGGGGTTTTTTTTTTTGCTTTTGGTTTTTTTTCCCCTTAAGCATTTCGTAAATGAATTTGAAACAATGAAACTGCTTTCTTTTCCTATCAAAACACTCATTTATAACTCTAATAATATGAATAATTACATGATAATAATAATTATTATAGTCATCGTCTAATCAATGTCTGCCTTGTATTGAGAAACACTAATGTCGAATTCATGTAAAAAACGAAGAATAGAAAAAAAAAAGATTCGTTACGTAAAGAAGATGCGCAAGAAAGGAATCAGTATATATTAACCTACAATCACTGGTCTTCCTCAGTTGGTGATGCTCTGCTCATCAAGCAAATTATATTAACTGTATAAAATGTCCCTTTACATAATGGATATAATAAAGTCAACGTAAACCAAGAAACCGTATCTCAGTCAAACAAATGAATACTATGACCTTGTTCTCATGTGCAGTCTCACAGTGGTATTACTTTCCGCTTTCTCATACATATATAATTATTTGATTATTTGTATCAGAGTCAGCTCACTGTAAATAATTAGAATTCGTTAGCTTTTTTTGTTTGTACAGTAATAAATATGAGGATAAACTACCTCCTATTAATCTATAGACAAGCTTCAAGCAATATATTATCATTCGCACAGACTTTAGGAAAATTTGAGTAGCGATTCACAGCAATAAAAAAAAAGACAGTGCAGGAAGGATAAGGTTGAACGAATAAGTTTAACGTTTTAATGGATAAGGTTGAACGAATTAGTTTAATGTTTTAATGGAAAGAAAAACAAAGTGCCTTAATGTTTTGGACGTTGGTTCTTGATCCGAAGACAGAATCATAGAGAGAGTAAGAAAGGAAAACAATCGGTGAGAGAGAGAGGTGAGAGAGAGAGGTGAGAGAGAGAGGTGAGAGAGAGAGGTGAGAGAGAGAGGTGAGAGAGAGAGAGGTGAGAGAGAGGGGAGAGAGAGAAAGAGATAGAGAGAGAGAAAGAGATAGAGAGAGAAAGAGAGACGGGCGAAGGGTTAGAAATTATATAGACATGCTGTTTTATAAGGTGGAATTAAGAAGGGAAAGGAAAAGCGGGTGAGTATAAGCAAGTATACGAATGCATTTGTATCTTGAAGCGGGCTTAAGGAAGGGTGGCGTGTGTGTGTGTGGTTCAGTGTAATGTATCTATATGTAGAGAGGTGTGCAAGTGTAGAAATGTAGTGTCGTAGAGTAATGAGGATGTGAGGTGTTGTTTTGCACGTGTATGTGTAATCGTTTGGTGATCGGCATGAATACGTGTATGGGAGGAAGTGAGAGCGAGTCCGAGTGTGAAGTAAGAAGATACTGGCGAAGCAAAAGAGGTGGCAAGAGAAATTTATATGCTTAAAAATGTATGACTCACACATACATAAGTACATGCTTGTTTGCCATGTACACTTTATTCCTTGTTTTTAATTGTATTATGTG
This sequence comes from Octopus bimaculoides, assembly GCF_046866305.1. Lineage (NCBI taxonomy): Eukaryota > Metazoa > Mollusca > Cephalopoda > Octopoda > Octopodidae > Octopus > Octopus bimaculoides. Next base: position 106,528,348 of record NC_142934.1, on the reverse strand, counting down.
TTCTCCATTTTCCTTCTTAATCACATATACAATTTCTCTGCAATTTTTCACGAAATTAGGTTCAAGCTTAAGATAAAATTAAACATCGTAAACATTAATCGTCACTAAGAAACAAAATATGGTAAGCTGTAGTACTAATATTGAATATAACAACTGTTTGGCTGCCTACACTTAAAAAGTTATCGATAATATAGTTAACTGAACAGCTGCCATGAATATTTGAACCAATTTTGAACGTACAACAGGACTAATAGTAGAATTGGTTAACCTGAGATTTGAAAGGAAAGGCCTCGCCTACAGCGGTCGTTGGCCACAAGCAAGCTAATCCAATATTACGGGAAAATGCTTGTCCGTCAGGTGTGCTTCATTTTTAAATAAGCAATAAGAACAATTTCTCAAGTAGAGTTACTACAGTTTTCATTTTATTTCTATTACTTCCCAACTGCAGAGGGTTAAACAGTAGAATTTAGCTTCAACCATAAAGTAGGTTTTATTAATAAGCATGGATAGGCCATATTTATGTCGTGTTATTTCTATGTCATGTATATTACAACTTCGTAAATCTTGGTTAGTTGGCATCATCTTAGATTTGCTTGCGACTTACACAGGGATCTTCTGTGCTTTAGTTAAGACAGATTGCTCCTTATATGAGCAGAAAATGCTTGAGAACCTATGGGTGTGATCATATTTCTGAGGAATCAACCACAAAAATGTTTTAGACCCCTACAAGTTTCTATTCTCTTTGATCAGTGTGCAAATATCGCTTTAAAAAGAAATAAATTAAACGTCAAATCGATTTTCACTGGTACTTTATGGTCAACATCAAGATCACTGAATCTCACAGAAGCTTGGAATTGTTTGGATAGCCTTGAATCCTTTGCACAGATGCAGTAACCTCTATTCACCCTTAACGTATGTTACTTACTCAAAATCATGCACCTTGTATGAGTTTTTTGTATTCTTTGCCGGAGTATGTTTGTTGTTTGTTGAAAAGAAATGACTTGGAATAGTTTTATTGCTCCGCTGTAAAAAGTTATGAATTAGATTTATCAATATAAGTTACATTCTTATAAAACATAGTTTTTTCTATTTCTAAACTAATTGCGTCTGCAACAAATTCCTAAACTGTCAAGTTCATTCGAATTAACAAACAATTTAAGGTGCGTCCACTCCATATGTTTTTTGCTACTTTGCATTCCATCATCATATGGCTGAAAAGAGATAAAATTTATTCAAATTTCAAAATATCTAAGCAAAAGTTGAAGATGAATAATAGAGTTACAAAACCCACAAAACACAACTTCAAAGACATTGGAAAAGATTGAAATAAATGGAGTAAAAAACGAACAAATTTTTCTGACAACTCAAATTAAGATTTAAGATTTCTCTTTTTAATGCCATTTTTATAATTTAAGATTTCTCATTTTAATGCAATTTTTATAATTTAAGATTTCTCTTTTTAATGCAATTTTTATAATTTAAGATTTCTCTTTTTAATGCAATTTTTATAATTATTTCTATTGTAACCATTTCAGAATTTTGTCGAAAAGCCTCAGTGTATGGTAACACAATTATACAATGAAAAGTTCTATTGATAAAAACAAAAGATTCTCGCTTATTAAATATAAGACAAAAATAAAATTGCATTGTCCTTGCGCTGAATTAATACGAGGGGGTGCTGAAAAATTCCTGGCTTTGAAGGTGTCGGGATTTGCCTAGTTGGAGGCCCAACATTCCGAGTTCTTTCACAAAGATTAGAAAAACTCTGAGAGGGGAATATGTTGAATAAAATCATAACCAACTTATCCATTTCCGCATTTCCGTTTACCCAATGACAGGAACTTTTCAGCAACCCCTCGTAGAATTACATGGGAAATGCCTAATTCTTGTTGATTTATTATCTAGGTCCGTCTTTTAATTACTCACTCCGTCTGTAAAGTGAAACCCCTTTACTTATTCTGTAAAATGTAACTTTAGTTATTTTATACAATTTGTAAATTAATAAAATAAAATAAATGCGCCCCTTTTAAAACCTCGCCAGGCTCATGGGCCCGGTTTCCCGGTTTCAATGGCGTATGTGTTCCCCAGCAGGGCGGGACGCCAGTCCACCGCAGCGTGACTCATTTTTGCCAGCTGAGTGGACTGGAGCAACGTGAAATGAAGTGTTTTGCTCAAGAACACAACGCGTCGCCCGGTCCAGGAATCGAAACCACTAAGCCACGCGCCTCCACACAGTTTGTAAAATACAGAAAAATAGTAATGTAAACTTCTACTAGACAAAATTTCTTGTTTTCTGTATATGTATACAAATATACATAGATGAGGACTTATACAAAGATTATAAGTAGTTCAAAGTTGAGACAAAGTAATGGAAAATAAATGGATAGGTTACACTGAAAGTTTCATAATTCATTTGTATGATATGTTAATGGTAAAAATATCAAGTGAATAAACAATGTCTGCACGGCGAGAATCAATTTAAGTCAAAACTGTTTGTCGAATATCTCTAGCACTCTTCAACATATAGCATGCATAGCTACTTCGATTACGGCAAACAACGGTAGAAATACTTGACTGATACACAAACCATAATCTGTCGACAGCTTTACATATAACAGCTGTAACAATACACACATGCATACATACATACATACATACATACATACATACACGTATGTATGTACAGGCTGCGTCAGATTTTTTAGGTATGAATTTAGAAAAAAGACGCTTATATCATCAAAGAAAAGTTGTATTTGAAAACAAGCTGGTACAAATAATCTTGCAAATTCTTCTATCACCCCAATTCAATGAATCCACTGTTAGCATCAGTGACTGCTTCAATACAGGGTCGGAAGCGTTGGCATTTCCGAATCAGTTGATCTTTATGATTTTTGGACACAGTGCTGATAATGGCGGACTTGACAGATTGCATAATGTTATGAGGGTGTTGATTGACCCCTCTTTCGACTAGGCCCCATATGTAATGTCCAGTGGATTGAAGTCTGGTTATGTGTCGGGAAGAAAACGATCACGGAGACTGGAACACATTCATGCTTTTGTTGCCCTGGACTTATTAGAAATCGCAGTCTTGTTGAAAGACATACGGTCTTCGGCTGCGTACTCTGCCTATCCAGGGCCTCAGAACATTTTACTCCACCTCTGTGTAGACAGCAGTACTGACTCATAAGCCTTGTACACACACACACACACACACACACACACACACACACACACACACACACACACACACTATGTAATTGTAAGATCCAAGGATCTAGGTGTTGGAAGTTAGTAAGTTTCGATCATTACGTGATAGGTATAAAAACGATATTTTCGGCGAGTTCATTCGAGATTCCTTGACGACAATATAATCTTTATGTACCTAAGGTATATTCGGCTTTATGAGTAGCTAGTGTAGTGATTATTACTTCTGAGGCTATAATAGAAAACATTTGCCCAAGGTGCCACGCAGTGGAACTGAACCGGAACCATGTGGTTGGGAAACAAGCTTCTTACCATACAGCCCCACCTGCGCCTATATATATATATATATATATATATATATATATATATATATATATATATACATGTGTGTATGTATGTATATATATAATATAATATAGTACAATCAGTTAGTTGTCATAATAATGCTCATAATAATGTTCAGAGTGACCGCATGGGCATAGCCCCCCCCCCCACATACACACGTGCCAAGTTTCATCAAGATCGGTTGGATAGTCTTGGAGGAGTTAAAGTAACAAATTCATAAACACAGTCACAAACAGACAGACATGCGCTTAGCATATCAAAACTCTTTATCAAAAACGTAGACATACACACTTCAAATCGAGTTGTAGTCATTCCTTTCCGCTTCTTCGAATGTCTGAGAATACCATTTGATACAAAAATAACCATCAAAATTTATTTGTCTAATATTGACAACATTCTTAAATTATTGTTTACTTATGTGTACGCTAATGAAGAAGAATGTGCATGACACATCTTTCTGAATGTCTGGTATCTGTAAACCGAACAGCCAAGCCTTCTTCAATAACCGATGCTTTCAAGGCTGCAGTTAATACGGAACTTCATCAGGGTATCTACGTCATTTTCTAGGTGTTAGTATTTTTTCAGAGTAGCATAAAGTTGCCCAGATGATGTGTATGTAACTTTGGCAGAAATTAGAGACGAGTTTACAGAGAGAGTTGTACTTAAGTACTTAAATCTTTTCAATCTTTGATGTTTTAAAACATTTTGGTAACATTCTCCAAGAATAACGGTAGATTCCCTATTTCACATAGTGCAAACATTATCGCATATAAAGCTCAGTTCATTGGGCAAAGTGGATAGATAGGGTTATTATAGCAAAAGTTATGCCTACAGTTAACTTCTTTTGGGATGGACTAAGCAAAACTCGCTAACAGTGCAGCCTGGGGTAAAACGCAGAAGAGACTGTTAACTCTTGATATGAACACACACAGACACACACACACACACGCACACACACACACGCACACACACACACACACACACACACACACACACACACACACACACACACACACACACTTATATCGAACAGTGAGAATGAGAGCTCAACACCGCATTGTTGAATCAATATTTTTTATTTGCAGGTCAAGAAGGCTACCAATGGTTTTATGTAGGTTGAACCTCTCAACAATTATCAGTCCTGCCACATGCGAACCTTGGTACTCGTTTAATCTAAGATATACATACATACATACATACATACATACATACATACATGCATGCATGTACGTCGGTTCTACCCCTTAAAGTAGGAAGTAGACTGCTATACGGCCACGTCTTTCTGACTGCTTTAACATACAGAGAAACAATTATCCTGTGGACTTCTCAGACAAAGAAACAGTTGATATTGGAAGGTGATGACTCCTATTTTTTGTAATCGACCACCCTGTATACGAACGTGGTCGGCTCCCGTGGAGAGTATCTGCGCTATCGCTTTTAAGATCTAGAAATCTTGAACGAAGTCACAGGTCACTGACATCATCGATCCGGTTAGTTAATTTAAAATCATGCGTGTCGGTGTCTGTCTGCCTGCCTGTCTGTCAGTGTGTGTGTGCATGCGTGCGTCACTGTGTGTGCGCGTATGCGCGTCTGTGTGCGTGTGTAGATAGATAGATAGATAGATAGACAGATAGATAGACAGATAGATAGATAGATAGAGAGATAGATAGATAGATAGATAGAGAGAGAGAGAGAGAGAGAGAGAGAGAGAGAGAGAGAATAATACGCACATTAACACCCACTGATATATTTTAATTGGCAAAAAAAAGATACAAAAGGGGCGCACGGGCGCGGGTTTCGTGTCTGGCATTTATCAAAAATGTTGGATGGCGCCACATGTGCAGCTCCCGGCGCTTGAGTCACTTCTGTAACTTTCTGCCGATTAAAAAACAAAAGAGAGAGAGATACACATTTACTTAGTTGCATTTTGCCTGTTTGTTCTATAAAACATATGCTCACACACCCACACACAAACACCCACTCACGCGCGCGCAAGCACACACACACACACACACACACACACACACACACACACATACACACACACACACACACACATAAATAACGAATAAGTAGAGTTAAAGGAGCCACGCGGCTCTTAAAAGCATTTAAAAAAAAAAGAAACGTTTTACAAACTAGCATATAGCGCTTCATGAGGTAAAACGAAATTCCCCAAAACACCTAGATTTTTATCATTTAGACCTGTTGGGGAAAGCGAAAGCGAAATCGTGATGGCACCTGTGCCCAGCGCCGCCTTTCTGGCACTTGTGCCGGTGGCACGTGTAAAAACATTCGAGCGAGATCGTTGCCACTGCCGCTGGACTGGCTCCTGTGCAGGTGGCACGTAAAATACACCATTTTGAGCGTGGCCGTTGCCAGTACCGCCTGACTGGCACTCGTGCCGGTGGCACGTAAAAGCACCCACTACACTCTCGGAGTGATTGGCGTTATGAAGGACATCCAGCTGTAGAAACTTTGCCAAATCAGATTGGAGCCTGGTGTAGCCAACTGGTTCACCAGTCCTCAGTCAAATCGTCCAACCCATGCTAGCATGGAAAGCGGACGTTAAACGATAATGATGATGATTCTTGAGGACGAATATCTGAGGTAAAGTAGATGAGATTATGACCGTGTGCAGAGAAAATGGATGGTGGGGTTGTTTTGAAGTTTTCTTCATAATGAAAAGTTTGTAAACGTATTGAAAGGGTCTAAGGATGTGCGTTTAGCTGTCTTTTAAATGAAAGTGTACAAATTGTTCTATTTACAATTCAAATCAAAAGGTGTGCGTGGATATTTTGAATTATACGAGGGGGTGCTGAAAAGTTCCTTGCTTTAAGTGGATCGCGAAAAGCCTGGTTGGTGGCCCGACCTTCCGAGTTCTTTTATAAGGCTTAAAAAAAACTAAAGGACCGCTGCAATAAGTGTATGAATTTGAGGGCGGAATATGTTGAAAAATATCATAATTTTCTGATCCTCCAGCATTTTCTTTTAACCAAAGTCAGGAACTTTCCAGTATAGGCGCAGGAGTGGCTATGTGGTAAGTAGCTTGCTTACCAACCACATGGTTCCGGGTTCAGTCCCAATGCGTGGCACCTTGGGCAAGTGTCTTCTACTATAGCCTCGAGCCGACCAAAGCCTTGTGAGTGGATTTGGTAGACGGAAACTGAAAGAAGCCCGTCGTATATATGTATATATATATATATATATATATATATATATATATATATGTGTGTGTGTGTGTGTGTGTGTGTGTGTGTGTGTGTGTGTGTGTGTGTGTCTATGTTTGTCCCCCTAGCATTGCTTGACAACCGATGCTGGTGTGTTTATGTCCCCGTAACTTAGCGGTTCGGCAAAAAAGACCGATAGAATAAGTACTAGGCTTACAAAGAATAAGTCCCGGAGTCGATTTGCTCGACTAAAGGCGGTGCTCCAGCATGGCCGCAGTCAAATGACTGAAACAAGTAAAAGAGAAAGAGAAAGAGATATCCTCGTAAATTGTTTTTCTTTTGTGTTAAGAAAAACAAAAATAGAAAAATTTGATGCTGATGTGGATATCAAATGGTGTAAATGCTATTCTTCGAGTAACATGCACGATATGTTCTGAAATCCAGCAGCTACTGAAGAAGTAGAAGTAAATATCTATCTGTCTCTTCCCAGTATAAAGCAGCTTACACTTTGAGAAAAGTGATTATACTGCAACGAAGAAGAGCTCTCGATGGACCTAGAATTACAAGAAGTAAAGATGACAGAAGACTCAAATTCTTAGTTCTTCGGGAAAGGAGAGAAAGCTCACTGTAATTATGGAGGAAATTTCGAATGGCAACAAAGCTAAATACTTTCCATGTCAATCATTGCAAGAAGATTAAAAGACGCAGGTTTTGCCTCCAAATGATGTGCTAGGTTGCTCCTATTAACCAAGGGAACAGAATTTTAAGGAAAGATAGTACTTTGGCGAAATATGCTGGTAACTGTGCTTCAGACTAGTTTAAAAAAATGCTCTGGAGGCATGAATCAACATTTTAGTGTTTTGTAGTGATGCCTCAGGACGTTATCTTCGCAAAGCTGGAGAGAGATTCCACTTTGGATGTATTTCAAGAATTGCAAAACGTGGAGGAAATGGAATTATGATATGGTATGCATTTTTATCTACAGATATTGGCGAGCTTATAAGGCGGGAACATTCAATTACTGCCTTAGAATACCTAAAACTATTAAAGATTGGAAATCTTCAGTCTGCAAAAATAATTTCATACAGATAAAAAACAACAAAGAGCTATTTTTCCCCAAGAAAATGGTCCTGCCCATGCTGCAAATGCAACAAAAGCGAGACATTCCCTGAAATGAAGACGTGGAGTCCCATACTTAAGATCTGTCGTTTATCTTTTATTTTTTACCTTTAACTTGTTTCGGTCATCAGACTGCAGCCATGCTGGAGCACCGTCTGGAAGAATTTTAGTTGAATGAATCAACACGAGGGAGGCAATATTGACATTTCTTGGTACGAAAAAAAAAAAAAAAATTACCTGGTAGTTTGCCCAAACGACTAAGCAAGTTAAATAAAGTTAAAAGCACACTATTCCACATTAATTTGTAAAGGTATTTCTGATTTTTTTTTATAGATTTAATATTACAGAAATGGTTCATTAAAGAAGAAAATATCTGGTTCATTTTCCTTATGGTCCAGAAATATATTAAGGAAATATTAACACTATATGGTTCACCAGTATTACTGCCAAAGTGTCTACATGTCTTGAATATGTTACGCTCTATAACTAGATTGCAATACAACTTGCACTTTATACATCAATAATAGCACACAATCCACTGGATTTAGTTGTCTCCATTCACTTAAAAAAAAAACAAAAAGAAAAAAGACCAGCAGGAGTGACAATACCTAAGACATTTTCAGGCACTTTCAGACTAATGCAGTTTCAGGAAAGGAGGAATGGAAATAAATTCAAGATTCAAGTTACCCTGGTGAGATTTTATTGGGTGGAGTATCATATTTGATGTGAGATCTGGGAAGTGAAACGCGGCAGGGTGACTGGAAGAAGTGTGTAGGTTACTGCTTCAGATAACATAAACAATGAGATGGGTGTAAATATCTCGACTATTTAACATCTTCCGTTCAACGCTTATATTCCGGTCCATTCTGTAAGTCCGAGGAAGGTGAGCAGTATCTCCGACATTCAGTCCTGTACTTTCAGACGAGTGACATCGATGCAGTTTCAGGAAAAACGAGAGCTGGAAGAAGCTCGGGAAACATTTTGTGATTCTGAGTAGGTTTTAAAGGTAGAGATTTAGTGCAAGATCTAGGATCTGATGTACGGTAGAATGATGGAAAGAAGCAAGACGAGTGTATAGTTATGGCCTGAATGAAAGTGATATGTAAATTACTTGTCCAGATGAATCTAGTAATAATAGCGGCATTATAGTAACGAACAAGAGGAAAATAAAGAAGAAACGACGGAACAAAAAGCGAATCACTTTTGAGGAATGAGATTTAAACCATTTAGTCAAATGGTGGACCACAGAAAGACGCTATCGAAAATGTTGATTTGCGCATAAACCACACTGTCCCAAGTTTGTGATCAGTATTTTCATGTACGCAGAAAGTGACTGAATGTTGAAGGGTGAACTATTTACTAACTTAAAACAGGAAGTCTACTCATTGGGTTGCAGTTTTAGAAATGTTATTCATGAGGAATCATCATAGTACATATTCAGTAACTAGTAAGAAAGAATAGAGCACATAATATCAACTTAGTGGGATGAATAAACGCGCGCGCGCACACACACACACACACACACACACACACATTCTGGCGTGAGAAATAAAATATAAGTTTCCGTCAGTATGCGGGTATTTATTGAAACATAGTTAGGTAACAAGTACTTTTTGTCAAAAACTTCTTTCTCAAAATTTATCCGATTGTAATTGAAGTTGCTAATGAAATATCGGGATATTTTTTGTGTTCAACAATTAATATTCTTTGCTCTGTTAGATTCTAAGTCAATTTTTCCCACAGTAGTGTCTAATTGGATAATTTTCAGTTGTCAAAACTGATGTCTAAAGCGGAGTAAAATGAGTATTGACTATTTGGTTTACCTTTTGGTCCTCATTGTAGTTTTTCTCATGAGAGTAAAACTAATGCATTGCAGCCTCATGGTGTTTTAAGTTGTCTAGCAAGCGCTTTGCACGGATTGAACGATTTTCTCTTCTTATATCCGACATAAACTGACCCATCCGCATCACTTTCGACTTGTACCGAATGTTCTCACGCGCAACACTGATGGTTCATTCTAAAACCGGGAGGTCCTTTGAAATGGCTCTGATTGATTTCCCGGGCTTTTTATCGATTATTTCTTGAAATTTTTGTGCAAAGTTGTGTTTTAGTGACACTAAGACCATGTGCATGCGTTTAGCTACCAATGTAGGATTCCAGTCAGCAGCTTCTAGCTCCTTTTGAACTTTGACAACGAAGGCCTGGGAAAATTTCATGAAGCTATCTCTGTATCGCTGAAATACTAAGCTGCACTTTTAAGACAACGATTACAGCGTTCATTTCATTTGCTGAGTGAACATGATGTCTGACATAATTTGTCTCAAAAGTAAGAAAAAGAAAATAAGAGACTCTTGAAAGAAGGGATCTACAAAAAACTGGTGCACCATGTATATATGCATGCATGTATGTATTGTATGCGTGTGTTGGTGTACTTATGCATGCTTATGGTGTACGTACACATGCGCACATGCCCTCGCACACACACACACACACACACACACACACACATGCACACGCAGAATCGAGTAAGTTTACAGAGAAATTATCATTACAGAAATTTGAATGAATTTCGTGTTGCACATTATAGAATTCTTATGTAAAGAAACGAGCCAATAAGGGAACCT
>NC_142934.1:106482889-106512889 GCF_046866305.1 Octopus bimaculoides | reverse complement strand
GAGATTATTTCGCTGTATGTTCAGCTGGAAAATCTGCAACTCGACGATTGCAGAAAATTCTTTCGACGGGACAAAATACCTGAGAGTTAACGATCAGGGAAGGGAGAATTAGAGATAGCGTTAGTGTATGGGGGAGGGGCTCATACACAATACTTGTGGTTGACTACAGGATGACAGATTGGGTTACCAGGTGGGATTGAGTAGATGTAAAATGTCGCTAGCTAGTTCAAAGGAGAAGAATCTCTTGTAATAGCAATGGTCTTCCGTCTTTTGACAGTGGGAATTCGTTTATACCATCAACTGACTTACATTCTCTCAAATTAATGTGCTAGTTGATGGGTACTTCTCAGATACATGACTTCCGTCCTTCATAGCCTTATAAGAAATGTCGTTCTTATAGAGTTGTGAAAGACAGATTTTGCATTCGTAGCTGACGACAAGCAACATTTCAGAAATGCATGAGTGCTATCATGACGTCATTCATAGCCCAATGTGTTTACACGTACATAGTAGAAGAGGCACAATGTGGAGTGTGTCAATGGGTTAGATGTCGGAGTGTGTTAGTGAGTGGGTGCTTGCAAGTTACACGGGTGGTTTTCTTTTGAAGCAGTCTACGATGTTTGTGTACATAACAGCAGCACCGTAAAATATGTGACCTTAAGATTCTTTTATGAGTTATCTTGGAGTATGTGACATAATTTAGTAAAACCATAATCGGCAAAGGAGGATCACTTTGGTTACAACACGGTGACATATATGTAATAATATCAACCCAGATCTGAACTTTTCCAAGTACTGTTTGAAGTGTAACGTAAGTTGATCTGTCTGATGCAGGACGACGTTTCAATACAGTATATTGTTAATTTCGGAAGTTCTATTGAAATTATGAAAAAAATATTATGATTTAGTAGATGTGAACTGCAGGATATTAACGTTCACTGGATACGATGTTCACCGACATGTGTTTCAGAAACTTTTTTAGCTTGTCCGACAAAGAGAAAAGGAATAAAGTTTAGTCTGCTGACACTTGTGGATATTTAATATTTTCCCTACATTAGATTTGTTTGGATGTTTCCCACTTTCATACAACCTACGTGATCAGGCCATTTGATTTGCACATTAGTCTTCATCCAATCCAAGTACAACATTAGAAATACAATCTCCTTGTGGTTATCAACTTTTAGTGAGATGTAGCGGTGACACTACAAACAGCTTAACGAAAACCAATCTAGATTTGACTATACGAGTTCCTAATTTGTATGAAATGGTGGCATTTAGATGTATAACATAAGATATATGAAAAATATGAACTTAACAGGCATCTATCATGTTAACGCGTGGTTACGAAACGACCATTTTAACCGCTCAGCCATGCTTGCACACACACACACACACACACACACACACACACACACACACACACACACAATGGACGGTAGTGAGGTATCGAAATTATATGTATATATATATATATATATATATATATATATATATATATATATATATATATATATATATATATATATATAAACAATATTTGAGTATATGCATATATATGTACATGTATGTATATACCTTCATCCACATGTACATATAGATACATAACTGGGTACATGACGTGGCAAAAGAACATGGACAAAATGGTAAACAAGGTGCAACAAACAAGCAGGCCACATAGAAACAACCCCTTCATCAGCTGCCACCATTAAAACCCCGGCGTTTCGAAGAATTAAGGCAATGTATATATATATATATATATTTGCAAAAAATACTTGGTACAGTCACAATATTCAAGGAAAGATTATTAATTATTTAAGAAAAAAAGTTCTTTAATAAACACATTAATACATACATACATACATACATACATACACGCTTACATACATATACCTTATATGTATGTGCGTGTATTTGTGTGTGTGTGTGTGTGTGTGTGTGTGTGTGTGTGGATTCTTAGGAAACAGGAAACAGGAAGTTCCAAAAGAAAAAGGAGGAAAAAATCGCCAAAGGTCCACATAACTACACTGTTAGCGATTTCTTTCCTCCTTCTTCCTTTTGCTGTTGTTTTTTTTATCATTATTATCATTATTATTATTATTATTATTATTATTATTATTATTATTATTGTTAAGGCGGCGAGCTGGCAGAATCGTTAGCACGGCGGACGGGTCGATAAAATAAGTACCAGTTGAACACTGGGGTCGATGTAATCGACTCATCTCCTTTCCCCAAAAATGCTGCCCTTGTGGCAAAATTTGAAACCACCATTGTTATGGCGGTGAGCTGGCAGAATGCTTTACATTATTTACGTTCTGAGTTCAAATTCCGCCGAGATTGACTTTACCTTTCATCCTTTCGGGGTCGATGAAAGAAGTACCAGTGAAATACTGGGGTTGATATAATCGACTAGTCCCCTCCCACAAATTTTTAGGATTATTATTATTGTTGTCGTCGTCATCATCATCATCATTATCATCATTTATCTTTCATCTCTTCGAGGGCGATAAAACAAATTACCAGTCAAGTATACGTGTCACCGGGCTCGGCTATGCCCCTCCCCTCAAAATTGCTGGCTTTGTGCCAATGTTAGAAACCATTAACATTGTTATTAATGTGCGTGTGTGTGTGTGTGTGCGTGTGTGTGTGTGTGTGTGCGTGTGTGTGTGTGTGTGCGTGTGTGTGTGTGTGTGTGTGTGTGTGTGCGCGCGCGCGCGCGTGTGTTATCATTTTATTAGGGTCCGAGAAGAATGAAGAAAAGAAAGACAATAACTCAGAAATCTAGGTATAAGAGATGATAGAAGAGAAGGGGTGATGGGAGAGATAAGTGTGTGAGAGACAGAAGAGGATGAAGGGAGGGGAAATAGAGAGAGAGTGTGTGTGTGAATGAGTATTTGAAAGGGAGATAGAATGAGTGAAAGAGTAAAAGAGGTGGGAGTGAGAGTGAGAGTGAGAGAGAGAGAAAGAGAGAGTAAGGAGTGGGAGATAAACTGGGTAAATGAAAGAGAAAAAGAGAGAGAAAGTGAGTGTGTGCGAGCGCGTATGTAAGAACGAAACGAGAAAGAAATAGAGTAACGATAAATATGAAGAGAGAGAGAAGTGGGAGAGAGAGGGGGAGTTAGAAGAGAGAGGAAGAGAAAGATAGTGATAGGAGAGAAAGAAAAGGAGAAAACGAAAGAGGAAGACAGTGTGAGAAGCGTAGAAAGAGACATCGAAGGGAGCCAATTAAAACAAGTGATCATGTGACAATATGGCTGATGTGGGGGTAGGGGAGCAGAGGTCTACAATTACCACGTCCCAACCCCCAATTTCTATCCACCACCTGCTGTAAACAGTGACAGAAGACGGAAGTTGAGGGGGCCACAAGTAACCAGATAAGACCACGAATAATAGAACCAGCCCACTTTTTTGTCATTTTTCCGATCGCTAAACTTGTTGGAGTGACGATGACATGGTCATTATTGTTGTAATTCCGTTTTGTAGCGTTTCTCAAGCTTTTATTGTTGCTATTGTTGTCGTCTGCTTTTATACTGGTTCGCATTGTTGTTGTTTCGCAAATTATTATCCTTTACTTTCGCTTTCATTCCTATTGTATTTAACCAGTTGACAGTGATATTGGCAAAAAGAAGAAAGAAAAAAGAAGAAAAAAAAGAAAAAACATGGACGACTGTAATCCCTTACACCGGCTGAAAGGATTACGTTGATAAGAGTTGTGATGAAAAATAATTGTAATATTTAATAACAATGATAATGATGCGATGATGACGATGACATATATATATAAGTTCAAAAAAACACAAAAAAACAATAACAAAAAAAACAAAAAAGTGAGGACATGCATGCATACATACATATATAAACGAATGCCAAAGTAGTATGAGATAATACTATTTATTTTATTTTATTTTATTTTATTTTATTTTTTCGGTATGTCGTCTGCAGTTTTCTTCTATGTTGCTCTGTTACTCATCTATCTTTCTGCTTTTTGTTTTCTTTGTCTTTTTGTAGCAGGGCCAAAATATAATAATGTTTGCTTGAAAAGAAATAAAGAATAAGGAGAAAAAAAATGTTCGAAATGATTAGAGATGGTGGTATAATGAAAGATCCAGTATTTGCCATCAAATCTAAAACCGCCTTCTTCGTCTTTTCAGTTTAACCCTATAATCTATGTTGTCTTATCCATTCCGTTTCTTTCGTTTTTGTTTGTTTTGTTTTAAGATTTCTTTCATCGTATTAACATTTCCGACTCTTTGACTTTATAATAAGCGAAACTAAAATAAAAAAAATTAAAAAAAGATTATTAGATTATATGTTTAGACAATTTATTAGAGGAACAATAACGGAAAGCTATTTCTAAAAAGAGCTGAAGACAAATAAAATAACGCAAAGACGGAGAAAACAATGCAGATCTAGCATGAAATAGATGTAAAATGGTAGTGGAGACGCTGGGAGATTATTAAAAGGGGCGTTTATGTCAGGCGGAGCAAGAAATGGAGATTGCCATAGAGGTTAGAACGAATTCTGATCAAAATAATCATAGGAACTGACTGTTTCTTAGTTAGGATTTGACTTTGGTATCCGCGTATCGAGTAAAAGAGCTCAGTTTTGTTTCTTTCTACGTACTGTTAAAGAGTGTGGTGTCAATATACCCGGGTATATGCAGTGGGTGCTCACCAGCAATTGTCTTTCCGCACAATTGTACATGCTCGCTTGTGTCCGTGTGTTCGCATGTAGCATTTTCTGCATTTGTATGGCGTTAGCATGTGGGTGGGTGTTGGCATTGCAGTTGAACAATTTCAATAGTTTTATGAGTTTCTGCATGAGGTGAGTTGCTATATATTAGTGTGAATTGCATTCAAGTGTAAGCAATTGCATGTGTATGTGTATGTAATGAGCGGCTGTCTTTGAGTCATGTGCGGTGCATGTGCTGTTATTGTTACCTTTCTTATTTAACTCTCTGATCAGCCTTTATCGACGTCGTTTATTATCAACGGTGTTCAAAGCTCGGTCAGCCGTCTTCTTTTTTTTTTCCCGCAGGTTAGTATATCTACATTTGCGTATCCTTCTTCCTTTAAGATAGTAAGATGGCATAGAATATATTTTGGCTGCTATTTCTAACAGGTCGATCAACCAGGTCGAGCTCTGTCGCTCATTCGACATGAGTTGTGTATTTATGACGGGTGTGTCTGTATATATATATATATATATATATATATATATATATATAAAATAATCTATATATATATATATATATATATACATATATATAATGCCTCTCATACTGTCTATCTTTCTTGTTACTGATCTCTGGAGTTGCTTCGTATGGGGAGACCACAGTGGACGACAGTATTCAAGGTGGGGTCGGGCAAAAGTAGAGTAAAGGAGGATGATGGTGTAGGCATCTATACACATAAAACACGTACACACATCTATCTATCTATCTATCTATCTATCTAGTCCGACCTTGTAAGATATAATCTTTATCTTACTAAAATTGACTTGAAACCATGGTACAGAATATAGATTGGTAAAAGTTTTTATTTTTCATTTCCTTTCGAAATTATACCCTAATTTTTGTGGTATGTAGTCTTTTGCTGCTATTTCTAGCGAGTAGATGTCCTATTATAGGCATCTCTGCATTTTAATATATATATATATATATATATATATATATATATATATATATATATATATATATATATATATACGTGTATGTATGTATGTGTGTATGTATGTTTGTATGTATGTATGTATGTATGTATGTATGTGTACGTGTGCGTGTTTTATATGTATAGACACCTACACCATCATCCTTCTTTACTCTACTTTTGCCCGACCCCACCTTGAATACTGTCGTCCACTGTGGTCTCCCCATACGAAGCAACTCCAAAGATCAGTAACAAGAAAGATAGACAGTATGAGAGGCATTGACTATTGGGGGTCGACTAAAAATACTTCAATCTCTACTCCCTCCAACGCCGCCAGGAGCGATACATCATTTGTGTGATGTGGAAAATATTCCATCTATATTGCACAAATGATGTTGGCATCAATTTTAAAATCCATCCAAGACTTGGTCCACGTGCTATCCACCCACTACCAAAATCGAACAGGGACACATAAGATTACGTCACAATAACTTTACTTCAACTTGTCCAGCTCTCTTTAATACCATACCAAAATATATCAAAACGGAAACGGATCCAAAAAAATTCAAAAGTTCACTGGACAAATTTCTTCAAAAAATCTCAGACTAACCTCCAACACCTGGATATGCTTCCAACAATAATAATTCTTTGTATGAATGGACTATGGTACCCCATATATGGCTAAAAGATTTCACCAGTTAGACATGCCCTGGGCCTATACTGGCCGAAACCTATCAAAGTTATCAAAGTTACACACACACACAGACACACACACACACACACACACACGCGCACACACACACACACACAGACACACACACACACACACACGCGCACACACACGCTCACACAGACACACACACACACACACACATACACACACACACTCACACACACACATATATCTTATAATAATTCTGCTTGTCATTGCGTTACTTAGCCCGTCGGTAACGCTTTAATTTTTTTGTGGGCCACCAATGCATTATTAATGAAAAAATTCAATTTTGTAATAAATAATTAATAGCAGAAACAGGTCAGTTTCGAAAAAGTCCAAAACCTTTAATGAAAATAAAATTTATAAAACTAACAAAATGTTAATTATTGATTGTTTTAAATAAGTCTTATCATAATGAAATTTATTAGTATGACTATTTAAAAATTGGCAATTGGTAAGGAAAACAAATATTGAACGAAAATATATAACAATAAATAAAGATATTTCTATCATTAACGTAATAAACTCCATAAAAATATTGATTTCAAATTTTGGCGCAAGATTGGAAATTGGGGTAAGTCACTTCAATTGACCCTTAGTGTTCAAATGGTACTTATTTTATCAAGCCCAAAAGGCAAAGTTGACCCCTGCGGCATTCGGACTCAACGCACAGTCGGAAGAAATGCTGCTAAGCACTTTTTTCCGGCGTGCTAAAAACTTTGCCAGTTCTCCGCATTAAACCCCATAAAAATATTAGAGTTTATTAATTCACATTTATTTTCTTTTGTTCTATTACACGAAAGTAAAAGTACAGGGTGTTCAAAAAATCTCTCCGCGGTAAATTTTTCGGTGAACGGATTATTTCGAAGGGACTTTGGTCACTAAGATCATCTGATTTAACTCCGCCAGACTTTTTTCTGGGGAGCAACTAAAGGATCAGTGTACAGGAATCGCCCGAAAACCATTAATGAGCTAAAAGACGCAATCATAACCTTCACATGGTCCATAGTGTATCAGACTCTCCAAGATGTATTTCAAAACATGTGTAGAAAAGTCAACTTATGTATTGAAAAGGAAGGACGACACTTTCAACACCTCTTATAAATTTTTTTAGTCTTGTAAAGTCTAATATATTCTTTTGTAGTCTTATACCATCTTATAAATATTTATTTTGCAATAAAATACTTACTGCGGAGAGACTTTTTGAACATCCTGTATTTTGTAGTCTCATTAAAACAGCCATTTGTAAGAAAACATTATTTTTTCTAATGCAACACATAAAAAGAGAAAAATTTCTAGATTCACTTAGAAAATTTATAATTTCTAAAAAATGATTACTTTGAACACAAAAATAAAATTCTTTAGCAAAATAAAAATATGTTTCATAATACATCTTTTTTACTGTATTTATTCAGTGAGATCCTTGTGGCTCACGCAGTTTCGCACATTTTTCGATATCATTATCAATGGTTGTTACAGAGAAATGAAGATCACAGAACCCTTATCTTCTTTGCGTTTGCTACGTCACACCTTTAAAACCGCTGCCCACTGTGATCTCCCTCTACAACAACAACAATAAAAATTAACAATGGATCGCTCCAGATGCCAGTGACAAAATAAAAAAAAAAAGTAAATAATGGCATGACAGGCATTGAGATCGCCCCAAAACGCTCAAATCTATTCTTTCAAAAGCTGCCGTTTGTGCATTGCGGAAAATGTTCCATCAACATGTCCAAATCATGCTGGCACCAAAAACACTAATTACCAAAAATTAAACACACTTCCATTAGTCTCCTACTTTCTTTATCTCGACTGGACCTGCTTTATTCAACATCACTCTGAAAGAAACTAAATGAGAAACAGAAAGCCCATTGCATTTAAGCAGAATCTGAACACGTCCTTCCAAAAAGTACCAAACAAAACACCGACATCTGTATACAGTTTGGCAAATAACAGCTTCCGATTCGAGACGAGTACAATAACCCAAAACTTGACTTAAAACACTTCACCAAGAGATGCTATTAACTGTGTGGTTAAGAAGATTCCTTGCAAAGGTGTGGTTTCGAGTTCAGCCCTACTGCATTGCGGCTTAAGCGAATACTTCCAGCTGTAGCCACCAGCTGTAGCCACCAGCTGTAGCCACCAGCTGACCAAAGCCTTGTGAGAGAAACTGTGCAGAAGCCCCTCATACGTGTGTATCTGTATACGTCTGTGGGTATATATGTAAATATGTGACCGTCTTTGTGTTCACATTTGTCTCACGCTCACCGCTTGAAAACCGGTGTTGGTTTGTTTAGACCCATTAACTTAGCGATTCAGCAAAAAGAACCGATAAAATGATTATTAGATTTTGATAAAATGTAACGGTGTCGATTTGTTCGACTAAACCCATCAAGGTAGTGCCAAAGTATGGTCGCAGTCCACTAACTGAAACAAGTAAAAGATAAAAGATGACCTAGGTCAATAATGGCCAAAACCTATCATAGTTACATATTTATTTGCACCACATATGTGTGTGTGTGTGTGTGTGTGTGTGTGTGTGTGTGTGTTATATTTCGTTTTATTTTAAGATATCTTGCCAATAGAGAAAGAGCCGGTTTCTAGCCTAAACCCAAGACTCCTTTATTGGAACTTCAATAACGTCAGCAGGGTATCTGTGCCTGTTTGTGTGTATGTGTTGTTTTATGTATGTATTCTCATACATATATTTCCAAGTCTAGACATGCACATATATACATTTATATATATACATTTATATATACATTTACATGCACATATATATATTTAAATACTAAACTTCTGGAAAGGTTTTACACTTCTTCATCGATGGATGGAATCTGTAATCTTCTATTTAGTTTTCTCCTTTCTCGTTTTGAAAAGGCAAATTTCTCAAGATTAGTGCTAAGGCAGTTTGTTATAAACTTGAACTTTAATCCGGGCAGAGCAACTATAAGTTCGTCACTGGTTCAGCGTAGGTGTTTTGTTTTTTGCTGATATTCCGCTGGACACCTGAGTTCTACAACTCTAGACGGTTTCTGTTCTCTGTCCTCAATCACTATGTCTGGTCTACAATGTTTACATTTTATTGAAGTTTTCACGGAGACATTCCACCAGTATCCTTTCATATTATGAGTGACTATGACCTCTACTATACTGTGGGTTCTTATGTCTTGGGCTACGTATTTCTCTCCCCACCGCCTCTCACACACAGATAATGTCGATTTTCGCCTAAAATAGTCTGAGTATCGGCAGCTTCAAGGTTTATCTCTAACACGCAAACCTGGACAAGGAAAGATCAACAGTTGTCTATGATTGCTAGTCATCCCTATCTACGCCACCTATATTGTCGAAGGAAAAGCAATACCGATACATCTTGGTACCAGAGATGGAACAAATATTACTCTCAGAACGCACAGATTAAAAACAGATGCTGCTAGGCATTCTGTCCGACGCACTAATTATTCCACCATTACAGCGACCTGGACTCTTACTTTTCCACGTACATGTATGTATGTATGTATGTATGTATGTATGTATGTATGTATGTATGTATGTACGTCTCTTCTATTTTGTAATCATTATAAATCTTCCACTGAGGAGGGAGTCGGTTTCCATCAAAATACAAGGCTCCATCTTTGGAATGAAGTTAACACAGACAAATTCACATTTGGAACTTGAGAAAAGTTTTGCATATCTTTACTGTTCCACTCACAGATTGCACTTACAGTGTACGAATCAGCCGGTCAGTTTCTCTTTCTCAAAATCTCAGTTTATCCAGATTCTCCTTTAAGCATTTACTAACAAAACCTGGTGCTTCAATTATTATCGGTATGAATATGAATTCATAGTCTGGATATAAAAGCTGGAGGTTTCGAAGCAGTTGTCCATAGATATCCTCTTTTCCTTTCATTTTCATAGGGATATTTATATCTGCAGGGCAGCTAACCTCTATCATGGTACCTACTTTTGCCCCTCTGTCCCAAACAACAATATCCGGCCTGTTATGCTTACGTTTGACAGAAGTTTTGATGGTAATATTCCACCAGTATTCCTTGAGTTGGTGTTTATGAATGTATCCCATAACAGAGGGATTTCCTAAGTTTATTTCAGGACAGTCTGCTTTGCGGATGGCATTGTAAACTGTTTTAGCAACAACATCGTGCGGCATAGGCGGGTAGTGTTCGCACCTTGGGATTACAAGAGCGTCATTGTCTCTCTTGTTCACCAGATATTTCGTGGCAATCTCCTGTTCCTGGATTGCAAATGCATAGCCTTGAAAGTGTGATGTGGTCCTGGAAGAATTGGTTGAAGTAACTTGTGTACAGTTTGTACATAATGTTTAGGCAAGCAATGGGCTTGTTGTTTCCTGCCATCTCGATGATTTCATTTTTGGCAACAGGATTGGCCCTTGCTGTAGCAAACCAATGTGGTGTATCAGTCTGACCTTCCATAGTCCTTTTGAAAATACGTATCAATTGGTTTCTTTAAAATGCCAGCTTCTTGTACCAATATCCAACTATTAGGTCCCTTCCAGCTGCCTTCCATTCTGCAGTTTGCCTACTGCTATAGCGAAGGTTTCTGCATCAATTTTGTATATTTTACTGTTAGTGTTGGTATAGAATTTTCTCTCAGTTGTATTTAACCATGATGCATTCTGGTTGAAATCCTTCTTCTCGTTTCAAATTTTTGACCAGAATAATTGTAGATCTTCTTGGGAGGGAGCTTCCTCAGCTCTCTGTATAATACTCGTGGGTTGAAAGCAAGCTTGCGATTGATACTGGCTCGCTCAAAGATTCGCATGCGATAGCGGAGTTTCTCGCTCATCGTCCTGAGTTCATATTTTAAAGTGATTAGTTTTCCTTCAAGAGTTCGGAGTGAAGAGTTACCAGAAAGTCTCATTAATTTTTGTCTAAGGTAGAGTTGGTGAGGTGTAGGCTCATTTTTCTCCTTACATTTTATTGTTCTAGTTAACCATCCAATATGGCGGCGCACGTTGTTGATGTTTTCTTCAAGTTTTGTTTTCCATCTAGGTTGTTTCCGTTTAGTAATTTCGTTACTTTGTTCCCTGTAGATTTCTCCAAGATGTTCTTTAAGAGTAATAGCGGCTGTGTATATAAGTGTATTAATATTCCAGTAATTAACATCACACGATTCCATGTGCTCTCCAGCAACATCGTTGATAACCTTAATTATTAGATCGGTCGGGTTTTTTCTCGCTCTTGTTGGGAATAGTCTGATGCTCAACAAAAGCTTCGAGAAAGTAGCCAAATTTTTTCATGTTTTGGAGTTGGATGTATTCCGCACTCTTCGCTACTGAGTCAGCTGAATTTGGAGACACACTCGAATTTAGTGATGGCGGGAGCGGTGATTTGTTTATATTATTTTTTACGCCGCTTCTGACAGATTTTGATCCATTTTCAGTGTTTTGGGAGGATCAAGGACCAGTTGATTTGTGCTTCACAAAAGAAGCTTGTTGTCGGAGCTGTTTCTTCGTGAAGGTATTTAAGTTGGGATGAATGAACTTCGTCCCAGTATTGTCTTAACCGCGTCATCTATCCGATTGAAGGCTTTTTCATAGACACCAAAGTAAATCTTGATTTAGTTGTTGAGTCCATGTAGAGAAGAGTACTTACGTCTTCTTAAATAACTTACTGGCGAAGTAGTTCTGTTTTCATCGGTGGTCACGTTGTTAGTTTCATCTGTGATGGTGCTAGTTTCAGCCATAATCGTGTTGGCGAGATCCCACGTGGTGTAGATGTATATTTTAAAATCTGTTGGCGAGTAAAATGTTTTTCTTTTATTAATTGTTGGAGAAATAAAACAGTTACCGATTTAGGTTAGAGAAGTTAGCATATTTCTAGAAGGCGTTCAAAACGGACTTTTTAAACGGTCCCCTACACCTGCACGTCCGATGTTGACAGCACTATTATATGTGTATGTATGTATGTATGTATGTATGTATGTATGTATGTA
Organism: Octopus bimaculoides; assembly: GCF_046866305.1. Taxonomy (NCBI): domain Eukaryota; kingdom Metazoa; phylum Mollusca; class Cephalopoda; order Octopoda; family Octopodidae; genus Octopus; species Octopus bimaculoides. The sequence continues at coordinate 106,500,556 of NC_142934.1, read as the reverse complement.
TGTATGTATGCATGCATGTATGTATATATATGTTGCAGTTATACGGTTACATATATGTACATATATACGTATACGTTTATATCTATGTCTATATATTTATAACTGTGTATGTGTGTGTGCATATATATATATGTATGTATGTATGTATGTATATATGTATGTATGTATGTATTGCTACATGCATAGATGCATTCATATATGCATATATGTGTATATCTGTGTCTATGTGTAAGTGTGTGCAAATGCTTTATATGTGCGTTTGTATGTGTGAGCGGGGGAGAAATATAGAGACGGGGCGGGAATAAATGCAAACAGAAAGCTAAGTCTTTGAAAGTAGGAAGTAGATAGAAATAGAAGTACCATCCATAATTATTTGAAATAGTGAATTCGGTGATATTGTTTTGGGATAATTACTGGCGGATTGGATCCTGAAGAACGATTAGTAACAGAATGCTGAGCCGTGTGAATAGAAAATGATTGATTTAGTTACAGGAAAACATATAGTCAGAATGAGGGATGGGGAGAGGAATAGAGAAATTTTGAAGTTTATAGCGAGAGAAATCTGCAGATGATGAAGATCCAGAGTGTAGTGTATTCTCTTTAGCATTGATTAAGAAAGGTGGAGCAGGAATCCGAAATAAAGACAATGGGCGGAAATGAGAGATTTGAAGGAAGGAGAAAGAAAAGGCGAGGTAGAAATAGTAAGAAATGAAATCAATGAACGTGTTTTTAGTTCGACTAGCACTAAACTGGTCATTAGAAGCTTGCCTTCAACTGAAGGTGTCGCTGGTGCTTTCACTCCGTCGCTCTTCTCTTACGTCTGATTCGTGTAATCTAAGCCGGAAAGACCAGCAAAGGTAAAGTTTTCCTCTACCCAGCCCCACTTGCTAAACACGTGTCAGCTGCAGGTGGGCGGCAATGTTTTTTTATCAGAAGGTGAAAGAAGCATGAAGGGTGAGGCAACAGAAGCAATAATAGATTAGTAACAGTCGTTAAGAAGTACTGCTAAGAATACAACTTATTATTTAGACAGCTCGTATTTGATAATTTAAATAGAGGTTTCTTATATAGGTATGGCGTCTCAGATTGAAAGCGGAGCGAATTGTAAAAACAGGATGTTGCGGCGTTTATTCCTCTTCCAAATAGTTTTTTTTCAGAACATATTTTAATCAAAATAACATTAACTCTTCAAATACACATCGCTTAGTCAGCATCCTTTATAAAAAAGAACAAAAAATTGGTTGACTGCTGAGTGCAGCAGTAACAGAAGAAATTGTAGTTGCAACAGAAGCAGCAGTATATAATAGTAGTAGTAGCAGTTGTAGCGTATTGATGAGAAAGAACATTTTCCTTCTCTTTTTCTTTCCTTTTTCTTTTTTTTCTTCTTCTTCTATACAATCGGAGCCCAAACGAAAAGGCATCCCGATGTTGTTTTATCTCTTTGCTGTTCAAGTTTTTGAGAAAGGCAAGGGACGTTACAGCATTTCCTTTTTTCATATCGTAACAAAAAAGAAAAAGAAAAAGAAAAAAGCAAAAAAGAAAGGCAAACATGGTGGCTTCTATGCGGGTAACTCAACATGCTAGAATAGGCAGCCTAATTCTTCTTGAAAGAACAATCCTTTTGTAAAAAAAAAAAAAAAAGGAAAAAAAAAAGAAGAAAAGAAGAAAAAAAGGAAGGACACATTTGATAAAGTAATTGTTGATAGCCGCAGGCATGGGTATCTGGGTAAAGAGCTTTCTTTGAAACCGCGTGATTTTGTGTTCAGTACCGCCACGCGGCACTTTTAGCAAACGTCTTCAACTATAGTCCTGAGTGGACCAGTCCCTTATTAGTGAATTTACTAGACGAAACCTGTGATATATGTATATATATATATATATATATATATATATATATATATATATATATATATATATATATATATGCCTGTGTGCATGCGCGCGTGTGTGTGTGTGTGTGTGTGTGTGTGTGTGTTTATCCCCAACGCTTCAATCGGGGTTGGTTTGTTTACATCCCTGTAACGTTTGGTTAAAAAGAAACCGATAGAATAAGTACCAGATTTTAAAAATATATTGCAGTCGATTTCTTCGACTAGAACCCTTCCGAGTCGTGTTCCTGTGTGGTCGCAGTCCAATGGTTGAATTAAGTAAAAGATCGAAGATAAAAGACACTATGTAAAACCACAACATGGTCACGGTTGAAAAGCATTTGACCATAGGGCTTGCTCAATCAGTTCAATCAGATTTTGCTTATACTGAATATTTTTCCAGAAACAATTTTCATTACCTCTGCTATGTTACGACTTCCCTAATCTCTACAACAACAGTTAAAGGCGATATGTACAACTTACAAAACCATATTCACTTATTAAGTGAGACAACAGCTATAGCTATACGGCTGCATACATGGTCAAAACCTGAACCAAGGTTTCGTTCAATCCGACTTTTGATTGGCTCTACGCATCATATGACTGTGGAGGCGTTTCTAATAACGTTATAAATGAATAAGCATTTATCAAACTCTACATACTTCTAGCACATGACAGCATAAGGGATCTTTTACGCCGCCACCTGACCTGCTAGAAATAACAGCCAATTATCCCTGAAATCACTGTCAGTAATCTGGGAACTCGTAATCATTGGTGTTGTGTGTGATGTACCCGAGAATAAAATGGGGTGCTTACGGCTGGAATGTCTTTCATCGTTGGCTGAGGATAACCTGGGGACAAACAGCCACAAAAGCGTGTGTTGAACATCTTCATGCTTTTGTATCTCTTTCTGTTTGTCTGTCTGTCCCTCTCTGTCTGTCTCTCTCGCTTTCACACACACACACACACACACACACACACACACACACACACACACACACACACACACACACACACACGTGCACATGCTCACGAGCGCACATATACACATTCACTCACTTTTCTTCCCAACCCCAACACAGATACACACGTATATGTTCTGCATAGATATAAAACATGAATATCAATCATCATATTTACCGTATAATAAATACATTACATGCAATTAAATGTAAAAGAATTCAATGGAAACGCTTCTTATATCTATTATAGTAATATCGTAATATAAAAAGTGCGTACGTTAACCCGCACATATACACACGTACATATACGCACACGTATACACATGCACACACATGCACACATACGCTTTTATGTCATTTCCCCGTTCTCTTCGACGATTTTGTTTTGTTGTATATTCTCAATCTCTCTACAATGCCAAACTCATGCCTCTTTTCTCTTTTACAATAGTTTCGTGGTAATTAGCCTATCTGTGAATGTAGTTTACTTTCAAAGACGATCCAGCTGTTACCACCCAGTCTTTCACTTCATACAGTGTTTCTAGCACGGCATTATCCTGTGTGTGTGTGTGTGTGTGTGTGTGTGTGTGTGTGTGTGTATATATATATATATATATATATATATATATACATACGCACACACAACAAATACATATATATACATATATATGTATGTATCTATGTATTCACGTGTCTGTGTGCAGGCGCGTGTGCGTGGGAGGGAGAGAGGGACTGTGTGTGTGTGTGAGAGAGAGAGAGAGAGAGAAAGAGAGAGAGAAAGAGAGAGAAAAAGAGAGAGAAAGAGAGAGAATAAGAGAGAGAAAGAGAGAGAAAAAGAGAGAGAAAGAGAGAGAGAGAGGATGAAAGCAAAATAAAGAAAAAGAAAAATTGTAATTTGTATTTTGTACTTCATGTAACTATATGTCCCCTGATTAACTTTGGTTGTCTGACTACCCCCCTCTCTCTTTATATAATGGACTATAGACCAAACTTGACTGTAAAAAGGATTTAGATAATCCTATCAGGTGGTGCTATTAAGTTAGACATGGCCTGGACCAATCTTTGGTCGAAACAAATCTAAGTTTTATCTAAGTTTTATGTATGTATATATATATATATATATATATATATATATATATATATATTATATATATATATATATGCATATGTGTGTGTGTGTATATATATATGTACGTATGTATAGATATGTGTATATATATATATATATATATATATATATATATATATATATATATATATATATATATATATATGCTTCCACGTATTCTTTCTTACCGTGTCTTGCTCTTGTTATACAGGCTAGCGCGTTATTGATCCATTTGTTAGTCATTTACTTTAATTTATACCATCTTCTTAGCCTTACACTTCCTCTTCTCTGTTAGCCAATGTTAACTTACACCCATGTTCAGTAATTTGTTTCGTGTTTTCGGTAGTTTATAGCTTTATTTCAAAGTTGATATTGAAACCAAGCACTTTTATCTATTTTTTGTATTGTTTGCAAACCACTTCAGAAGAGTCAGTTTGGTTTTGCCAATCTTTGGAATAACCTCATCGAAAGGCAATGTTGATGTTATTCTCTACCAACTGGAGAAACATGACAAATCGATCAAAAGTCCCAATGGATGTCAGAATATCCGAATGACCTTATAGTACGACAGGTTACAGAATCATTCAGCAAGCTATATAGATTGTTGGTTCTGAATTAATATTCGAATGATGGTATGCAACAGTGCATCCTATATTAGCCACATTAGACCGTGTCATTGACATAGCTGGACGGGATTGATATAAGATATATTCTCTTATTATATAGGGTATAATCAACTTATTGTACTTTGATTGAAAGCATAGACGATCAGAATATGTTATACATAAATTATACATAAATGCACAGAGGTCACAATTTCCTGTGCACTTCCTTATGCTTCATCTGTAGCTTCAGCTGGTTATATTAGCTACAAATATATCTATAGAGTAACTATTAAACTATAGGTAACTTTTGAGGAACTGTTAAAGATAAATCAAGCGTTAAATATTAATTACTTATTGTAAAACTAACCGTTCTGCTACGAAAATTAAAGAAAAAAATGTATTCAAGTTTACTAAATTTGTTAGACTTAAATATGAAAAGAGTAAATTACGTTTTCGTCATATAGAATTAAAGAATATACACGTCTAGAAACGTCAGTCAGTCTCAAACCTCCATCTTAAACAAATCTCAAATCTCACACCTCCGTCTTGAACAATAGGTCACATATTGGCATACAAAGAAAATGTGATGGGCAAGGCTAGAACACCTCTGCTTGACTAGGGCTAACCTGTAGCTAAACAGAATAGTAATTTTTACAACTGTAATTACAGACTGTAATAAACAATCTGTAATGAACGATCTATAATAAACAATCTGTAAACAGACTGTAATAAACAATCTTGAAAAAAAAAACACATAAAACTAGTAATTTTGTAAAGGAACATATTGGTATTAGAAAGATGAAACTGAAACAAATAAGCAAATTGATGTGTGCGTTATTTATTTATATTCTGTACATATAAAATAGTATACACAAGCTCTCAATGTCAAGTAGAGCGACAGCACACACATAATCACATCTATGTACCGTTTTAATGAATTTCTGGTGTTAAATATTTTTACGGGCTGTTTGTCAGGTGCTAAGATATTAACGAGAAAACAAAACGTACAAATAATAGATTATATTGAACACGGAAGACGGCTAGAACCAAAGCAATGATATATATAGAATTCATTTCACGATCTGGTGTACTTGAACGGAAATATGTTAATCGTTATAGTGCTTCGTCTTTGGAGAGCAACTTCTTCTTTCAGATGGTGTGTATTTACAATACACCCAAACAGTAACGTAGGAGGACGTTGAGGCACACATGTTTCGAATTAATTGTATCTCTTCATTCACGAGAACCATGATTCTTGTTAAGATTCAGAGAGCTGAGCGTAGCTTTGAACGATGTAGAATGCAATTGCTGAGGTATACGAATGGGGATTTAAAGTTTTATACACGTTTACTCAGTACTTATTCAGTAATCTCCGGTTTTATCATATATTAAGGAAAAACGCATATATTTACAATAAAATCGCCTGTTTCAGTTCGATATGTTGTACCTCTTGTAACATATCACCCCTAATCACTTTTAAGGCGCTAAAAAGATATTGATATTCAATCGTTCGTTCAATGACGATTTGAGTTTCAGATGGGTTTTCGTTGACCATGGGAGAATGCTTCTTTTGTAGCTTGATTCGCAGTTATTAATGTATGCTTCTACATCGCTCTTGACAATGACGTTTTTGGTAGTGCTTTGTTAACGAAAAGATACTTAGTTTGTGTTCATTCGGTTGATTCAATTCGGTGAATTTGTATACATTTGATAACATAAGTCAAATAATTATAACTTTTCATTAACAGAAATATATCCTATCACATTATTTTTGCATATATATATGGTGTATGTGTGTGTGCATGTATGTGTGTGTGTGTGTGTGTGTGTGTGTGTGTGTGTGTGTGTGTGTGTGTGTGTGTGTGTGTGTGTGTATTCATAAATAATTTCAGCCATACACATATAGAAACAAATATATATATGTATATATATATATATATATATATATATATATATATATATATATACGTATATATATATAGTACTGTCCGCGGACAGGATGTCGAATGCGCAAGAAGCCGAACGAACACAATAATAAAAAAGAAAATACCTACCTACATATTTTAATGGCCAAATCTCCAATTTGGCACTTAAGATTTTACGAGATTACTATTCAATCATATAATTTTTGTATGTTTACATTGTAAATCCAGTAAAGAATCCTATTTAAAAAGTGGTTTTATGTACTTATTTTTTCTACGTTTTAGTCTGTCAAATGGTTATATTATAGGAATAAAATGATTATCATATATTTTTATTTTCGTTTGTCTTTTCGGCACCTTGTCCGTTCGGTTTTTATGTCCATTCGGCATTATGTCCGTTCGGTTTCTTGACTTCGGCATCTTATCCTTCATCAAAAGTGCATTCAGCATCGCATCCCGTCCGTGTACCTATAGTAAACATACATACATACATACATACATGCACGCATACATGCATGATTGCATACATACATACATGCATACACACATATGTGCATACACAAGCAAACACATGCGCACGAAAGGAACGCGGCACCGATAACGGACAAAATTTTACATCCATTGACAAGGCTGTAAAATCAACGAAAATTTTCGAAAAAAATGTATTACTAATAAATGAGTGGAAAATGAACCGGTGAGTGTGTTAGATATTAAGGCATTGAGGCAGTATGACTAAATTTGTTTCAACTAAATTTGTTTCAACACACGAATTCACATAAAGAATCTAGCAAACCAGATAAAAAAAAATGAAGTATATATATATGTGTGTGTGTGTGCGCCTCTGTGTATGTGTATATACATGCACACACACACGTACACACACACACACACACACACACACACACATATATATATATATATATATATATATATATATATACACACACACACACAGACTGCCAAAACAATGTATATACATTAACTTGTGTAAGTAGATCTATAAATATAAATACCTTTTTCGATGTTTAATCGAATTGTGATAATACTGAATAAATTGCAATAACACCGAATTAAAATATTTATACAGACTTTTATCTTTCTTGAAGTGTATGCACATATTTTGGGCGAACTCTGTATATACATATATATGAGAGAGAGAGAGAGAGAGAGAGAGAGAGAGAGAGAGAGAGAGAGAGAAAGAGAAAGCGATAGAAACACATGCACATGCATATATGTGTACGTGTGATGCATATATTATTTTCTACTCTAGGCACAGGGCCCGGAATTTTGGGGGAGGGGCCAGTCGATTGGATCGACTCCAGTATGCAACTGGTACTTAATTTATTGACCCCGAAAGGATGAAAAGCAAAATCGACCTCGGCGGAATTTGAACTCAGAACGTAAATATTGACGAAATACCGCTAAGCATTTCGCGCGGCGTGCTAACGTTTCTACCAACTCGCCGTGCGGTGCATGTATTAAACACCAATTTATTTATTACGTATTAATTAACTTTAAAGATGAAAATAAAAGGTCAATAATTCGCGATGTAACAGTTAAAGGGCAGAGACTACTATGAATGACACGTTATTAGAATAATCTTAAAGAAAATCAAGTGTACAGTATTTCTATCGAAAAAAACTACCTGTTAATCTGAAGATGTTTAAAGAAAATAATATATACCTTCAGATGCATATGGAACTTGTCTTCAATAAGAAAGGAATAGAATAGTTGTTGTAGTAGAACTTCCTTTGGAATGGAATAGGTTTGTTAGCAGAACTTCAAATTATGTTAAAAGAATAATGTTAAATATATAGCTGAAGACTCAGGCTGTTTGACATTAGGTGTCACCCTTATCTCATTACTGACGTAGTGAATTGTCTGGAGCAATGCATTAAACCTTATCTTCATGCCTAATGAATGAAGTGCATACTAACGCATTACTAGAGTGCTAAACAATAAGGAAGCTGATCATTGCTGAAATCTACACGTAGTTTATTCACACAGGAACAGCTATCATAATAAGCAATAGTTAGTCATTTCAATTTCGTAAAGCTATATTATTACAAGTTTTGAATGCATTGCTCTACTTTCGAATACGATAGACACTGATCATTGAAACATAAGAGTAGATTACTGATCCATTCTTCTTGAAAATAAATTGTATACGCTTGAGAAGGCATATATTACAAGACAACAGAGAACCAATTTAGTTTGGACGTGCAGTAAACGTGCAACTGATCGAATTATGTCGCGAACTTACACCAGTTGCTTTTGAGTTTATGAAAATTTGCTTTTTTACGAGAAACACTTGTTATAATTTCTATAAAATATATATTGTAATGTTCATGAAATTGTGTGTGTGTGTGTGACCGTGCGTGCGCATGCACATGTGTACGCTTATATACATACATATAAGTGTGTGTGTGTGTGTTGTTATAACTGTAACTACATATCTATAGACACATGCATGTATGTATAATACACATATACATACATAAACGTATATCTATCTATCTATCTATCTATCTATCTATCTATCTATCTATCTATCTATCTATCTATCTATCTATCTATCTATCTATCTATCTATCTATCTATTTATCTATCTATCTAATCTGTCACTCTGCCACTAAATACATATACATACATATATATGTATGTATGTATGTATGTATGTATGTATGTATGTATGTATGTATGTATGCGATGCATGTATGTATGTATGTATGTGTATATATATGTACATATATATATATATATATATATATATATATTCTTTTACTTGTTTCAGTCATTTGCTTGCAGCCATGCTGGAGCACCACCTTTAGTCGAACAAAGAATAAGTCCCGAGGCTTATTCTTTGGACGTCTAGTACTTATGCTATCGGGATCTTTTGCCGAACCGCTAAGATACGGGGACGTAAACATATCATCATCGGTTGTCAAGCGATGATGATGGGGGAGACAAACACAAACACACAAACATATATGTGGGTGTGGGTGTGGGTGTGTGTGTGTGTGTGTGTGTGTGTGTGTGTATACAACGGACTTTTTTTCAGTTTCCGTCTATCAAATCCACTCACAAGGCTTTGATCAGCCCGAAGCTATAGTAAAAGACACCTGTTTAAGGTGCCACGCAGTGGGACTGAATCCGGAACCATGTGCTTGGGAAGCGAGCTTCTTACCACACAGCCACGCCTGAGCCGAACTCAAATTTTAATTGTATTTACGTAAGGCAAATGAATTTTTTTAAAAAAGAATTTATATAATTGATTTTTGTTCTCTGATGTAAGCAAAACGTTGGAAAATGTAATATGGAACATATCGGTATTAATCGAATTGGTTTGTAATATTAACTTATAGTCTTACGAGGGCTATAAACTCAGCAAAACTAGTAGATTAATCAAATCACTTTTTATGTTTTATATTTGAATTTCGTAAATAACATGCATGTGAAATAAAATAGAAAGTGGAAAAATCAAAAAAGTATTTGACGAAAATTTTAGAGGAAGAATTTCACATATACCCGGAAGAGAATATAGAATACAAATTCATTGAAATAATTTCAATAAAATATAAAATAAGAAGGTGTTCAATTATTATAGGAAAAAAAAAATATTTGTAACAAGGAATAATTCAAATTTAATAACAAAATGTTTTTATTAAATTAATAATTATTCTCTTTCGTTATTAATGAGTTCAAATGATTGACTAATTAATTTCCTGCAACAATCACGATGCCAACTTTTCTGAATAAATTATTCTATAAAATTCTGAAGAGCGACATTTTATATTTTGGTTGTTTGCATTATTCTTATTTGTATAACTGCGGTATTATTATAAAACGTGAATGATGTCATTAAGACTTCTGCTTTTGATAACCAACTCACTAGCGATATAATTCATTAGATAATGTCTAAAACTAGAGCTGGTTAACTGAGAGACGTGAAGCTGGGTGAGTAATAGATATATTGATTTATAAACGGATTACTGACATTATTGTCTGGTCAGCGAGCAATTATAACAGATAGATTTAGAGTTGTTTCCCCTGCTAAGTTGTATTTGGTCTTCAAGATTTTGACGATTCTGCGTCTGGTTTTGATTCTTACTTAAAAGTATTTCCTTTCATTTAAACAGAAAATGGATTTGAGAAAGGCATGAACACCCTCAAGTAACACTCCATTCCCATATACTTGCGTTTCTATATCTAAATACAAATAAAAATGAAAAACATAGCAGTGTTTTGTTGCAGGTGTATGTTCTCAGTAAACCAAATTGAAACATCTTTACACTTCTGAAATCAACGGATATCAATTAATTCTTCGATTTTAATATTTTAGTTTTATTTTTCAATCATATTTGAGTTATTTGTTGCATTTTATTCTTTCCATCTCTCAAGGTTTCTAATATTTCATGAAACGTCATTCAAATCCTTTTTTGGAAACTTCTTATTGATTGAATATTGGCTCAAAAATATCAGTTTTAATAATTTGGTGTTGAGGAAAGAAATTTATATCTAATTGATCTTTACTGAATGAGCCAAAGAAAAAAAAAATACAAAGATGTAAATTTTAATGATATTCGTGGTTAAAATTCAAGATCCATCGAAAATTTTCCAACATTTTAAATATTAGTATACATATTTCTTTCTTTCGTTAGACATTATATCATATTCCATACGTTTTGTTTCCTTTTCTTCTCCCTCAGTTACTGATTCCCCTTTTTAATAGCAATTGCAAATTTGTAGGAACGACGCTCATACTATTTCATAAAGTCCTATGAATTTTTAACATAGAGGGATACAACTATATATTGTTAGGTATTTCTGTCTTTGACCCTCTTCCATTTCACTCACAACACAGCCTTCTCAACACGTTAACAATATTCTAAATATATTAAATGCCAAAATATGGTAAATAGTAGAATCTGTGAAGAAATAGACAAGATGATGACAGAATCAACACAACATCGGACAAAATAACAATGGTGGTGTGACAGTATTGGTAGAGTGCCAGACAAAATATATTGCAGTATTTAGTTACCCCTGGGTATATTCTAAGTTTAAATAGCACCAATGTCATATTTACCTGTCATTTCTCCAACTACAATAAAATAAATACCTATCAAGTGCTACGTGCAATTCTTTTTATATTTATTTCCCAAGTCTTGTGTTATTCTTTTATTGTTTTATTCTTTTACATGTTTCAGTTATTTGACTATGGCCATGCTGGAGCACCGCCTTTAGTCGAACAAATCGACCTTCTTTGTAAGCCTAGTACTTGTTCTATCGGTGTCTTTTGCTATGTTTCGGTGACATAAACACACCAGCATCGGTTGTCAAGCGATGGTGGAAAGGGACAAACGCACACACGACGGCTTTCTTTGAGTTTCCGTCTACCAAATCCACTCACAAGACTTTGGTCGGCCCGAGGCTATAACAAAAAACACTGACCCAGAGTGCCACGCAGTGAGACTGAACCTGGAACCATGTAGTTGGGAAGCAATAATAAGTTCAGTAAAGTTTCTGTCTGTCTATAGTCAATATCGAGTTTGTCTACAAGTTTGAATCTCATCAGAACTAACCTTACATTTCCTGACTCTGGGGTCGATCAAATATGTATTGGTATCAATTTATTTGACGATGCACCCTTGCAATGTCTGCTATAAAATTTGGTTGTATGTTTAGTAAATATAAAAATTAAAAATCAACAGTATTTAAAAAAAAAACATAGATTTGAATTGAAATACAATACCTATCGTTAAATGTGATGATATTTTTACGTAGTCTGTTGCATATACGGTGATTTCTAAAACATCAATAAATTACAATTTAAGATTATCGAACATAACAAACGAAATAAAATAACATTAAAACTGTTCAAATTTCAGTTAAAAACACCGCATTGAATTATAAGTTAAGGATGGGTATGACGGAATTGGAAAGTAATTGTTCAGAGAAGAAATATTTCTTTTAACAAGGTACGATCTTTTTCCAAGGAATAGTTCAAATCAATGATCATACTGAAATAAGTTATCGACTCATTGATTTCAAGAAAAACTGAAAATGGCTAACTTTTTTTTTTAATGTTATCTCTCAATTCTTGCTTATAAATATGACTAAAACGTCTATTTTAGTCAACTACCAATACTCTGTTCCAGACTCCCTGAAACTATGTACTCAGTACTCAGTACTCAGTACTCAGTAGTCTTAGTTAACTATACATACATACATACATATGTATATACACGTATGTGCGTGTGTATCTATCTATCTATCTATCTATCTATCTATCTATCTATCTATCTATCTATCTGTCTGTCTGTCTATCTCTCTATGTATCTATCTATGTATGTATCTACCTATGTATGTATGTATGTATGTATGTATGTATGTATGTATCTATCTATCTATCTCTTATATATGACATATATATATGTATATGTATGTGTGTGTGTGTTGTGTGCATATAACATATATATGTATGTGTATGTACGTACGTATGTATGTATGTAAGTATGTATGTATGTATGCATGTATAGAGAATGGTTTATTTCCACGAACACATATACATATATACATTCACACATACATTCACATACATACATACATACATACATACATACATACATACATACATACATACATACATCATACATACATACATACATACATACATACATACATATACAAATACATACGTACATACATATATACATACATACATGCATAAAAAAAGTAAGCATATACACATACATTTATACCATTTACTATCATTATTATTTTATAATATGATGTTTATGAAGCAGAACATTTCACGTCAGTAGAAAATTATGTATAACTTCTGTTTTCTTTTATCTGATTGTTTGGTGTACAACTGAGACTATTGTTGGGGTTAATTGAATCGGTTAATCTACATACATGTTTACACATAAGTGTGTATGAAAGCAAACATACACGCACGAGTACGTATTAACGTGTGTGTTTTGTATATAATTTTGCGTATCTATGCATTTACTTACATATATTATGTATAGGTATATATATATATATGGCTGATATATGGCTGATAGTTAGCAAGGTGAGACACACATAAGAAAGAAGGAAACAAAGGACCACTGATGAGGTCACAGAAGTGTGACGAAAGAACTCTGGCCGAAATAAGATTAAGATTAAGATTAATGTAATATAAAGCTGAAAAAAAAAAAAAAAAAAAATTAACACCAAATATACAGTGCGTGTGTTTTTATTGGCTAAACTGGCAATATGACCATCCCCAAGTATATATATATATATATATATATATATATATATATATAAATATATATATATATATATATATATATATATATATATATATGTATATATATATATATATATGTGTATGTATATATATGTATGTATGTATGTATGCATATGCATATATATGTATGTGTGTGTATACACACACACATATATAGCGTGTGTGTGTATGTGTATCTGTATATTCACATGTATAAATATAAACGCAGACAAACGCACACATATATCCCTATACATACGTGTGTATATATATATATATATATATATATATATATATATATATATATATATACACACGCACACAGACCATCATTTATATATGTATACGTGTTTATATGCGTTTGTTTGCGTATGTGTGCGTGTGTGTATGCGTGTGTGCGAAACATGATAAATCGCATGTGTCTGTGTATCTACGTAAGTGTGTGAGTATGTAATAAGAATTCACTCATACATCCAAACACATTCGCACATGAACTATAATGAGTTCTCAGAAACCTAGTCTGGAGGCAAGATGTACACACACTTCATAAAGACAGGTTTATGTTCAGAAAAAGTAAAAAAAAAATGGCTTGTCTGAAAGTAATTGAGAAAGACACGCTCAGATGAATATATACATACTATAAACATATAATTATATATACATCTTTTAAATACGATAATATACATTTGACCACTGTGGGGTTTTGTTTTAACTTATTTTATCTGTTTATCTATACATTAATAAAATGGTCTGATACTTTGTAGAACTTTCTCTTTGTTAATTACAAACTTGATTATCATATCTGTCTGGTGTTTTTAATTAATATATTTTTATCGCTATAGTTTTAGCAACACTGTCTTTATCATAAATATTATTTGCTACTAGAGTGTTTTTTTTTTAATGTTTTTATGTTTTATATTAATATTTGTTGCTCTTGCTGTATTTTTTTTTAATATCAATGTTATTTTGTTATGTTGTTATTGCTGTTACAACTGTTGACGATATTGTCGATGCTGTCTCTAATTCGACTGGTGTTGATGCTTTTGTTGTTTCTGTTGACACTGTTGTCCATGCCGTTATTACAGGATGTTAGCTCTTCCAATTTAAAGTCTGTTGTGCAACCATCAATATTATCGCTGATGTAATTGTCAACAACAGCGTCAAGTTGACTTTACATTCATCTATTTTTTAGTCTAGCTGAAACAGGAGGAAATGAAAAAACGGTAGTAACTCGAGGCATTGATGTCATCATTTTTGTTTGTTAATACAAATCAGCAACCAGTTAAACAATACCGACTTGGGTGTCCATTTTGAAGCACTGGTCGTTTTAAATTAAGAGAAATATAATATTTTGTGAAAAGCTCTAATAAATGGTGGGTGACAGCTGCATATTTTAGAACTGGTTGAAACAATCATTTTTCGGAGTAATTGGCACACTTGATGAAATTAATACCCTCGTCGGTGAATATGTCGTTGATAGAATGAATCAACAGAAATAGTCATCGTTCAACATACACGTGGCAACCTACTATAGAAAAAAATCACTTTTCTACGCATTTGCAGACAGGAAGAAAATGGCAGAAGCGCCGGATGCCTTGCTTAAATACATATTGTCTACATACTTTAACCATCTCAACTATTATGTAATTGATGAATGAACCATCTAAAATGAAACCAAATTAAATTTGACGCAACAGATTTTAGACTTATAATACAAAAACGCTAGCTTATTTATTTTAAATTAATTCCAAAAGTACGCAGCGTGTTTGACTATGAAAGCACAATAGTTACTGATATATAATTCCTACAAGCACGAAATATTGACACATTGTAATGGTTTTAAATTATTTGACGACTAACAAGGAAAAACAAATGTCTTTAAAGTTAGTGAATATTTGTATATATACAAATACCCAAGCAAACTGACGTACCAAGCAAAGTACGTTCAAAATTACCAAACGTTCTATTTTGCAGTCTATGTACATGAAGAAAATAAATAGTGAATAAGGAATGGCAGGACGATAATATATATACATTAATTAATTATTTCTGAAATAAACTCTAGAAAGATAAGCTGTGGAAGATAGGATTAAGGGATTTTGATACAAGCTCATGGGGGCAAAGGCTGCAAAGTATCAGCTCATGTCAATAAGTTGTTTTACTTTAAACATTTAGTGATTTCATCTCTATACATAACTATAGACACAAACCAAAATCTGAACGCATAAACAAACACACATGCATTTAAAAATTTATATTTACTATATCTGTTCTGGTGAAACCACCTTCTTGTGTAGAGGCATTCGCATACTGTGATCAATCTCTTCGAAATCAATCATCGAATAGTAATCCTCAGTAAAACTAATATATGTGTTAATGGACTCAATTATAAATGAGTACCACTTTTCTCACCTACCTAGAATCTATTTCCTTTCTTAGAGATCACTCGTATGATATTTAGAGAATCTTATCTATTGGAAACTATTCTTCTTATGTCATAAACGGGCCTCAAACCCCCTATGATATCGAAATTCTTAATCTTGATATCGACTAAGTTTTCAATATTGTATCATATATAAACCTTCTACAAAAGTTGTCTGACTACGAGCTCCGCTGATCAATAAGCTCACAGGCTTCGTAGGAGCTTTTTGCCTGTTATGCTACTGCAGAAGTTGGGAGGGCTTATTCAAACTTCAAATCTATAAATGTTGAAGCTTGTTTATATTTCTACTCTTTTCTCGACTTTTAACACCCATATATATTCAGTTCTAAAATGTCATCTTTACTCTTCTTTGATACATAGGTCTCCTCCATATGCAACCTCAGTACACCTCATAAAGCACATACATTTCCCTAAACGCAACTTAAGGAGGAATTTGCAACAAGAATATGCCTTTCAAGTTACCTTCAGATGTATTAAAATATTGACGCTTCACATGTTGCAAAAATGTCTCCGAAGCACAGCACCTTTACCACACAAACTACTCTCTAAAATTGTTAAATTTTATTATGTATGATGACCACTAAACTGAAAATACACACTCCACTGCATAAGTAAAATGAAATAAGAAATATTAGTTTCCTTTTTTTTTTCTACTTCATCTGCAGACAGCTTATACACCAGGGGGGGGGGGGGCTTTACATCCAACATACTCATATATGCATTCTAGATCGCATCCCAAATAAGAGATCAGCTCGTTGATAAATTAACAAGTCTATTCACCCTTCTTACCCCAGTTGATTTCCATCTCTATATCTTTCATGGACTTATTATAATGATTTCTTTTGAACTTTCTGAGTGCATACTACATTCTCAAGAATCTACTCCATTCCCCGGCATCTCTTTTCTCTGCTGTCCTCCTTAAAACTGCAAAGCAGCCTTTTGAAATCTCTGGCTTCTTAAGTTTTTCATTCACTTAAGAGTTCACGGTCTGTACAGCTGCAGCTTTACTGGACTAAATTTCTTTCCAGCAGTTGAGAAGTTTAATTGTGTCGGTGTCAACATAGGTTTGCGTAATTCGTGGTCGGCAAAGTAGACATCAGAAATATACTGGAGTCAAATAAGTCAATTATGTCACGTTTCCAAAAGAATTTCGATTGTGGACTTTGTCAAAAGTAATCTTATTAAATCTTTATAGAAAAAACTAGCTTTCTTTGGGTGATAGTCAAACTATGAGAAAGGAAATGTTTTTTTTTGTGTGTATGTGTGTGAAAAAGCAAAAGGTAGACTAGTGTTTTAGCTCGAACAATCAATTTTGTCACTTATTTTGCACATTATACAGCAAAAGTCAAACTAACGCCTCATGCGCTGGAATTTTCTGCAGTAAAGATGGTTACAAAAAGTTATCGTTTACCTAAAATAATAGAGCTACTGTGAATCGCAAACTCTTCCATATTCATAAAGTTTAACAATATCAACATCA